>NW_003546249.1:818039-826352 GCF_000090795.2 Amphimedon queenslandica | reverse complement strand
TATGGCCTCTAACTCTGCATACTTTATCCATGTAATCGAATTGCCAGGATCATATTCCAAATACTTCTCATATATCTTACGACAACGATCAAACTCACGCAATTGAAGCTCTAACTCTATGTAACCCTTGAAGAGCTTCGGCTTTGGACATTTACCAATGGCTGTCCCCAAGACTTTCCTTGCAGTAGCCAACTCTTTCTGTCGAATTTCAAATTGGGCATACAGCAGCCACACTTTAGCAAAAGTGAATTGAGAGTGAGGAATAATATTTAGACAAGACTTATAGACTTCTCGAGTTCGATCAATATCATTGGCAACTAACTCTTCATAAAGTGCATAATTAATCCATAAATAGATGTAACGCTGCCAATATGTCTTCTCTTGAAGTGGAGGTACATTGGCAATTGCACGCTCATATAAATCTCTTGTTGACTCCAGGCTTGCATTAGATTCCAATAATCGTATGTAATCAAACCATGCATCATAATTATTTGGATTAGCTTTAACCTCGTCTTCATACTGAAACTTACGCTTATTGATCACTACATCTTCAATGCCAATTCTGTCTCCATACTTCTTTTCAAAGTGGGTATAAGCTTTGAATAAATCGACAGCCTGTGGTTTAGGAATTTTATCCAGTGCATACTTAAATATGGTACGTGAGCGCTCGTATTCTTGACAGCTTTCTTCAAATCGGGCAAAGGCTATATATAACTTTTCATCCAAACCTTCATCTCCAAAGAATTCAGTAGCCCTTTCAAAAATATTCCTCGCATTATCAATAAAACCCTGACTTTCTTCAAACCTAGCGTAACGAATCCAATTCTTTGTTTCTGGATGAATCAAAATGAATCTTTCATAAATTGATCGTGCCTTATCAACCTCCTTATAACGAAGCTCCATTTTAATATATGAAAGCCATGCCTGTTCCTCTGGTTCCCATTCCATCCATCTTTCAAAAACTCTTCTTGCGTTTGGTATGTTTCCCAGCATCTCCTCCATGTACGCATACTTAAACCAAAATTGATTGATACGAGGTAAAAGGGTGACTGCTCTGTCCCATATGTTTCGTGCATGATTAATCTGCTTATTCTTCATTTCCATCTCGGCGTACTTCAGCCATAAGGTGATACAGCGATGATCAACATCAAAGGCGCGTTCGTAGATAGAGCGTGCTCTCTCATATTCTTGCTGTGTTTGCTCCCATTGAGCATATTTGATCCAGTTGGACATGACAGTACGGTTTTTCCTAATATTGTCCTCAAACATTTTCCTTCTGGTTAACTGTAATTGTGCTAATTCTTCAGGGTCAGCCACTTTCTGTCTGGGACGTCTAGCTACTCTTTCTATTTTCTGAGCATTAGCTTCTTGCAGTAGTTGTTCTGCCGTAATCTGTACTTCTGCTGGCATCTTGTTCTTGACTTTGGCCACTTTTGGCATCCTAGTTTTCTTAGGTGGCTCCATAATGAAAGGGCAAAAAGTACAGAGCAGACTCGAACTTCACCACTTTTAAACTTATGGATAAGTTAGATAACACGTGACTAACTGACTAAATTAAATTTGTCACGTGATCTATTAGAAATTAGTACAGGCAAGCATCAAGCATGGCTGATAAGAAAGCATTACCTTGGGGATTAAAAGAGGAAAAGTTAAAACCTAACTCTGTGGAGGTATGATTTGTTTAACTTGCTTTAGTGATGCTTGACATGATAGGAGTTGTCAAAAGATAAACTCAAGGCATTTTCAATTGGCACCTCTAATTCTGTTATGTTAAGGACTGCAATTATTCAGAAGAAGAAAGAAGAAAAACAAATAAAGAAGGAAGTATGCGTTTGATTGGTGAGATTGTACTTTTGTTTAGTTAGAAGCAAAAGAGACGGCTAAAGTTTTTGAAGATTTTGTTGCTACTTTTGAAGAATGTGATACAACAAAGAAAACATTTGTCCGTGGTAGTGTCATCAATCCTGATGAAAAAGGTAGCTGATTTTTGGCACTTTATAAATAATTTACTTGCGATGGATATTGTGCTTTTAATTTAGAACTACAATTTATTTTGCAGTTTATATTGCAAATATAAGTTATGAGATATTTGCATGCATGTACATGTACCTCGATCTTTATCTTGGTACCAGCCTACCAGGACTAATTTTGTTTTATATGTATACCACTGAAGAATTATGCATGTCAGTTGAGTTACATGTTACTAATTTTCTATAGTACCGTATTTCCTCTTGAAGTAAAAGTTGGGGTGTCTATTTCTTACAATGACATTGGACCTCGAAAAAAATTAAAAAATAAAACAAATCTTAAGTCATTAGCGGAATTTAAACCAGGGACCCCATGCAAATGATTTCAGGCAGCTTAACGAAGTATTTACAAGGCATATATGATATTTTAAGGCTAGATTTGCGTATTTATAGTTCCATTTTATTGCTACATGTATGTTGGTGTTTATTTGCACCTGGCTTTTATTTGAGGATATTACAATATATGACCAAGGTGTTTCTATGATTATTTTCACCCACTTGCGATATTGTTTGGATATCACACTTATGTGAATTGAAGAAATAACAATTGTTACACCCATGCCACTGCAAAGTGGATGCAGCCATGGCTAGCAGGATGGTAGCATGCATCTTTTGAGCTTTTTAGCAACAAAATAATAATTTTAAAGAATTTTAAAGAAGCATTAGGATGTAGAGAAAACCTTTATTACTATTTACAAGTAGTATGCCCAACTATGTTGTATGTTAATAGCCACTCGCTAGTAAGTAGAATTGTACTGATACAATGATTTGCCGATGTTTCAATTATTCTGCATTAAAATTACCAATACAGATGCAAATACTCATTCTTTGTTTTAGGAAAATTTTAGTGTATATGTACAATATTTGCTTGATTAAATGCCCAGATGTTTATTTCTTAACAAGGAAAAATTGCTTTAAAAAATTTAAAAGCCCGAAAGTGAAGTAGAACTTGTGACCGTCAGAAGTTTTGAACAGTACTGTAACAATTAGGCTATCTGGGACAATCTAAATGAGAGGGCACTTATACTGGTTAAAACGTGTATTTATAGTTGAAAATATTATTCATGGACATTTATTTAAGCAAATACAGTACTTGTACATGTAATATACTGCATATTATAATTTAATTTTCAAAAGAGTTAGAATAGCTGACTAGCTGCACTTAAATGTACATATATTATTGGCAACTTCTTTTTGACATTAATATTTTTTAATCATGTGGCTAATTTAGGTAAGTTTTACTATTTATAATTATTGATTGTTATAGTAATCTGCCAATTCAGATTTCAGATTCAATACAAAAAATGTATTACATGCTTATCTGCAGATTCTGATTCATTATCGGTAATTAGTAAAACTCTGCTCATAAAAAATATTCCCGTTTATTTTTATAAGATTTAATTGTAAAATTACAATCTTATTAATCATTCATGCCAGATTATAAATGGTAAATAATTTGATTTATGTGTCATGTATTTTTAAGATTTTAATTGAATTTTTTTGCAAATTATTGTGTCATGTTGCTTAATCTATGTATATTGGGCACTCTGGTACAGTTTTTTTTTGTATAAATTTAGATAAAGCGAATGAATTAGCTGGCTCACTTTATCAACCTTCAGCATCTAAACTTGTTAAGGGTGTTCTTGAGAAGAAGAAAGAAAAAGAAGCTAGTACTCCTCAGTTGCCTCAGAAAGCTAGTGTTAGTAGTAATTGTTGATCAAGTGTACACTATGATAATTGTTGTCCTATAGAAGAAGAAGGCAAAAACTAGTGAAAAAAAGAAAAGTATGCTAGAAATGTTTGGGGAGGAGTTAAAGAGGTAATGTACACAATGTGTATCTCAATAATATTTATTTATTTTTATGTTAGAATGCAAGAAGAACGATCAGAGCATCAAGTTAGTCGAAAAGCAGGTGAACCTCTGTTACAGCCTCCTAGTGATGCAGACAAAGATAAATTGAAAAGTAATAAAATAAATGGGTATTGACAGTATCTCTCCCATCACATTAGTGGAAGATTATCCTGGTCTACCAAAAGGATCAATTGATAGTGTTGACCCACTTACTACTAATCTTTATGTTGGTAATATCAATCCTAAAGTAAAGTGAAGTGAAGAATAGATTCAAAGTAATGGCTTGAATATTAGATGACAGAAGAGATGCTATGTCAACACTTTGGCAAGTTTGGTCCATTAGCCAGTGTCAAGATTATGTGGCCAAGGACTGAGGAAGAAAAATCACGGAATAAAAATTGTGGTTTTGTTGCGTACATGAAAAGACCAGATGCTGAAAAGGCACTGGATGCAACCAAAGGTACTTCTAGCCAATATTAAATGAAAATGTTTTTATTAGGTGATTTTATGTTACTATGTGTATATGAACTCTTATTTTATGCATGTGGTTATCATTTAGGCTCATCAATTATGGGTTATGAAGTTCAAATTGGATGGGGCAAATCAGTACCTCTCCCTCCCAAACCTTATTATGTTTCCAATACCGAAAAGGAAGAAAAAGTATTAATTTCTGATTCACAGTCAGGTACTTGTACACGTACTTATGTGTACTTGTGTCAGTACTGTTTGTACACGTAGGCCTTCCTTTTAATGCTCAGTCTCTGAAACCTGTCAAGTCACACACTACTGGTAATTATGCTAGTATTCCTCCACCTACATCTGATGAGCCTTCAGTAGCCAAAGAAGATGAACAGTCATTTGATGAAGTAAGTAGTAAGTAGAAAGTTTTAATCAGTATTTATAAAAGTTTTGAGTCCATTTTTTACAAAAGGAGTGTAATTGAATAGTAATTGAGGTTTTGTAATTGACCTCAAGTCTGCACTACACCAGTACTTTAAAGTTTTTAAAGGCATATTAAATGATAGTTGGTTTCAGTAACCACCACCATTACCCTAATAACCTTTTTTACTAATGTTAGCAACTTCTACTTTGATGTATGTGTACATTTTGCTTTGATTTCTCAGTGCATTGACTGCATTCTCAAGAGAGGATGATGCATCTACATGTAGTCTCATGGGGCTCTTTAGCTTTAGTTTTTGTCCTTTTGGATGATTCATCAATTTCTAGATCCATTAATTCAGCAGTATAGATACATGTAGCACTGTGTGAAAAGAATGTTTGTGTATTCTTTCAAAACAAGGTTTAGTATGAGTAGCACTTAGAATTGATTTATTGTACATGTACATGTATATGTAGGTTATGTAGTCTTGTAAGACAAAGCGACAATTTTAAACTTTTGATTTTTGAAACATGCCACATAATTATCAATTGAAAATTGCTGCATTTGCTGGTGCACAGTGTAATATCCTAACACACACAAATTTGTGATAGTCATTTATGCTTTGTATTTATGTTATTGTGACTGAAGTACATGTATTTATGAATTGTCTTTGTTTTTTATAGTTATTGTACAACTCAGTTGTTAGGGTCGTGTTTCCTGCTGACAAAGATATTCTCTGCCTCATTCATCGTATGATTGAATTTGTCATAAGAGAAGGGCCAATGTTTGAAGCTATGATCATGAATAAAGAGATTAGCAATCCAAAGTTTAAGTTTCTTTTTGACAATACCAGTTCTGATCATATTTATTATCGTTGGAAGCTCTTCTCTATACTACAAGTTAGTGCAAAATGCAGCTATAGCATAACACACGATGTAATTGGGACGAGCCTGAGCTCGCCCCACATAAACGAGACAAGTATGTTTGTCTGTTTGTCTGTACACGTACGTCACCCCTATTTATGCGTAATACGGTAGATGCTATGCATTGAAAAGGGTATACATGTATAAATTCAGTTTTGAATATTTCATTAAAAGTGGGAGTAGCCACAATGAAATAAAATGGCGACCAACACACGGGGAAAAGTTGTGAGTTTTCTAGCAGCAAAATAAGACAGAAATTCTGTCCAAAGGCTTCTCCAATAGCCAGGCAAGGTTATAGATGCAATAAAGTAACTATGAAACTTGTTTTTGCTGATAACTCGACTTACTGTACTTGCATACTACTGTCCAAATGCTGCAAGGAATGTCAAGAAAGCAGATATGCCATCTTTATTGATGTGAATGACTTGAATGTCAGTCTAAGCCTGAACTAACTTGGACTACATTGCTACAGTTGCCTATCTAGCCATATCATTTGTGCAGTGACTGTTTCTAGCTATCTTTAATGCTTTCCAAATGCTAAACTTGATTTGATTACAAAGGTAGGTCAAGAACTACACTGCACTCAATCAAGTTCTGAGCTGCTTAAGTTGCACTGTCATGAGTATTGTTAGTCTGTCAATATCTGTTGTATGTACATTGCTTTAATTGCTTAGGCTCGCCCCTTCAATGTTTTACATTCGTCTAGTATTTTTAATTTTTATCTTAATTAAGCTCTAGCTAAGAATTGATGATAACTGTTATAGTGTTATTTTGGTCTAGACCTCCCGTTTTAGCTTTTAATTTCTCATATTTAACCTATTGGTTCTCAGTCTTAGTTACATTGATCTCCAAACTCTAAATGTATTTCTAGATCTAATACTGTTTATTACATGTATGTTGATTGCGTTGAAAAAACATTGTAGCTGCCTTGACAAAATAGTGCACTCTAGATGTATGTATGTGTTGGTTCCAGCTATATTAAATTTTTACACTTTATGACAGGGTGACTCTCCTGAGACATGGCAAGAGGAGGAATTTAGGATGTTTGAAGGTGGCTCCTTGTGGAAGCCTCCTCCATTAAAGAAATTAAGAGGGAAAGTGATTCCACCAGAAATTGTCAAAAGAGGACAATTGCTGTCTGGTGATCGTGACAAGTTGGAGGATATGCTTAGAAGTATCACTATGGAGAGATCGAAAATCCTGGAGTGCATGGTATGGTGTATTGATCATGCCACTTCAGCTGAAGAAGTATCCGATTGTTTACACGAATCTCTGTGTCTCCGGGAAACTTCCCTACCACTTAAGATAGCACGTTTGTATCTACTTAATGATGTATTGCAGAACAGTAACACTGGAAGATCAACAAGATATCGCAGAATTTTTGAGGGAAAGGCCATTTCATTAATGGAGCATCTACATGATACACTAACTAGCATGGATTCTAGACTGAGAGCTGAAAGTTTCAAAGTATGGTGCATGAATTAAAACTGCTCTAAAGGCTTCATTTAAATGATTATTTTTAGAAGCGAGTTCTCAAGTGCCTTCAAGCATGGGATCACTTTGCTGTGTATCATTTTAACTTTGTTGATCGTCTCAGAGAAGTATTCATTGGTAAAACACAAGAAGAACTAGAAAAGAAGAAAGCATTTGAAACAGTTGCAGCTCTTATTTCCACTGCTCAAAGTCAGCCTGATGAACCTGTAACACAGTCAAGTCTTGTTGATGATAGGCCAATTGATTTTAGTGGTGGCCTTGGAGCTGTTAATGTTGATGAGGAATTAGATGGTGAGCCACTTGTTGATCCAGATTTAGATGGTGTTCCAATGGAAGAAGATATTGATGGAGTTCCTAGTTAGTACATTGTATTTTAGGGTTTTGTGTTATTGTTTATTTTATTTTAGTGGAGCCTGAGCCAGTTTCAAGTAATGTTGTTCGCAGTAAATGGGAACTGATAGAGTATGGTAATGATTCAACCTCAGATGATGATGGACCAGAGAACACATCTAATGTAAACCCAGAACAATCAAAATCCACAATAGACGTTAAGCCGATACTTTCAGCTGAAGACCGCAACAGACAGTTACTGAGAGATGTAGAGGTAATTTTGTTTGTTTTTCAGCAACTTTGCTATTGGGATGATAAGAAATGCCATGGTACCTTTCATTTAGCTTTTTTTTTTACAATAGCCACATTATGCTTTTAAGTGTCTATGATGTTCAGTTATCCCTGTCTGAAATACAGTGTATGACAACATAAATATACTGAGACACTTCTCGCTATCTTTCCGTTAGTACGGTTTCATAGATGTATCATTATGTCTCATAACATTTATTACTGCATTAACATGGAATGATCAATTACTCTGTAAAAGTGTTAAAATAAGCTGTAGTATTGGGGAATTAAAGTTTTACAATGTAGTATACCTGCTTTAATATGTTAAAGAATTTTAAAGCATTATGTGGGTGTGTTGAGTTTGTTTTGTCATCAAGTACATCATGTACTTAATGCTTATAATTATATTGTACTTAAGTTCGGATATGATGAGAGCTGTGTATTTTTTGTATACAATTACATACATTTATCATTGTATGAAGTTAAATTGCATTAAATTTGTAGCATTATAAATTGTGG
>NW_003546249.1:789957-817438 GCF_000090795.2 Amphimedon queenslandica | reverse complement strand
TAGCTATTCATCAGCTGAAATTACTGAAAGGGCTAGAAAATTCAGAGAAAAGTTATTACTTGTGAGTTGTGTCTGTGGTTTCGTAAGCATTGGTTACTTCACATGTAGGATGACTGTCAGAATGAATCAATGGAAAAAGACAAAGTTCCTGATGCCTCTTTGCAGAAGCACAATAAGTATTGAATATTTGATATATTACATGTAGTTTGTTTTTTAGTAAAAAGAAAAGGCATAGTTCATCCAAATCAAGGTCTCCTGATCGTGCAAGGTTTTGATTTATTATTTTGTAGTTTCTTTACTTTTTTATTTACAGAAAACGTTCACGGAGTCGTAGTCCACGTTCTTCTAGGCATCGTTCTAAATCTCCTCGTTCTCATCGGTAAAATTAATTTTGTGTCTTTAGTTTATTAGTTACCAACACAGTCACAGATCTCGTTCACCTCGGTCACACAAGGAACACACTCGAACCAAAAGTCCTGTAGCTCATAAGAGTAAAAGACAGAAACATTAATATTTGATTATAGTTTTCTTTTTGTTTATGTGTAAAATATTTTTTGGACCAACGCACTTGAGTGTTGTATTCTGATGTTGGATTGAAATGGAGGACGCTGAATCAACTGTGGAAACAATATAGATCTAAAAGCATTAATATTCTGGCAATGTTTTAGTGAAGCAGCAATTATCTAAAATTATTGTGTAGTGTTGCAAAATACTTCGAAGAGTTTTCAAAAAACTTAGTGACACCTCTCAACAAATATAAAGGAAGCAGCAGCAATACAATGTGTCAATAATAATCAAAAAGTAATGCAGAAGAAGAGCTTACTGACTACCCCGGTATTATACAGATGAGAAAATTATGCCTTCTGTATCAGTTACTAAATGACCCAGAGACCTATGTAGATGTAGTGTAGATGAATTCAGTGATACTTTTATAGTATTTATATATAATTGGGGCCGAATGTGAATCAATATAGGAGGACTGCCACATAATATACACTTGCCTTAACCAGCCTTGAGCAAGTTTTGAAAAAACGAAAAGCTATAATAGATCTAACACATGAAAATCTTTAATGAAATATTGTCAAAATACATGTGTCTCATCATCATCCTTAGTCCAGAATGAGGCTGAAGGTTTTCAGGTGAAAAATCCAAGGTTTTACATAGCAAGTGCAAAAAACTGCAATGGTGTGTTTAATATAATAATTAGCTAGTGCCACAGCAAGGTTGTTACAATCAAATGTCATATTTTGACATAATGTAACCATTTTACCGATTTACAGGGCTTGAAAAAACAAGAAGCTGTCCCAAAAGAACCAGTCATGGCCAAGTGGCAAGCAAGGTGTAACATTACAACGTACACAGTTACCATTACTACTTTGCTGGGTGGACTGTATATAAGGTTCAGGGTCTATCTCTTGATGCTGCTGTAATCGATCTAGGCCCTAAAATGTTTGAAGATGGAATGGCATACGCTGCCTAGTAGAGTAAGAATACTCCTAAAAGTTGCTTTAAAGAAAATCACATCATCAAGAGTGGCAAATGATGAAATGTATAGACTAAGGAGCAATAGATTATTGTGATGATGTGCATTCTGGGATAGTCAAGAGATGTTATGCTAATACAAATTAAAACCACAAAAGTGTTGTGGTATATAGTAGTGATACACAACTTGTGACTCTATCTTAATAATGGAATGGAGATTGGGGACGGTAGGTGAGCCCATAAGTAAAATCTCACTCTTGTATTTAGTATGAGCGAAGATACTAACAATAAAATCCAGCTCTTTTGAGTGGATATAAGATAATATTTTGATTACGTATGACATTCATGATTTGAGTGTGTATATATATATATATATATATATATATAAATGAATTACATCTTTGTATTATATGCATGTACATGTATTATTTATTGGATGCTCTATAAATGTACAGTATTATGTTCACAAATATGTGCATATAATAATGTAAATATAATGTACATGATGTGCATGTAATGTGTTCCTTTGTATTGTGCTTAATGTATAAATGGTCATGTGTGCATAATAGATGTATATGTATGCATGTACAATGCATGTCCTTCTCTCTCTCTCTATCAAACAAAATCTCGATCTATGGAATTAATCTTGATCTTCTGTGTGATAATATGATCAACAAAATCTCACTCTTTGGAGTGATGATGGATCAATAATAATCTAGTGATAATAAGATCAATATTCTTGCTCTTTGCATTGAGTGCATGATATGATCAAATTATGTGTATCATGGTTTGTATGTGCATAATTGTGTTATGTGTTAGTACGCATGTCTAAATATGTAGTAATGCTTAAAATTAGAATAAACTTGAGTTGTAATGGCTAATAATGGTCAATGATTATGATGCTTAGGAATAATGCACATGAGTGAAACACACAGTGGTGAAAACAATTTTAGGAATTTTTTACACTAATATGCTTGCTTATTTATTAATGACCGGAAAAGTGTATGCATCAGGTGATTACCTAGTCACTAATGTGCAATATCTACATCTATGACACATGAGAAACAATAAATTACATAAATAAAATAACAATAACAAAAAGTAACAAAAACACTAAAAACACAAATAACTATAATTTTACATGTAAAATGTTCAACGAAATATGTGTGTGCATGCATTGATCATTACTCAGCGCGATTCGGAGTCAGACTTTGTTTCCACAATCGTGCTGTTTCAAGAAGTCTCCTCAAATTAGAAGAGACAGACACTGAAGAATCACTAGAATCACAAGGAAGACGACCGTAAGGAATATGTCTAACGTCATATTCTCCTTGTTCTATTTCAAAGTCAATAAACGACTTACGCAACACTTCAGGCATGTCCATAAAAGGTTGCTTGATAGCCAAGTGATAAATGGCTCGGGAGCGATCCACATCTCCCAAGTCCCAATATGGCCTCTAACTCTGCATATTTGATCCATGTAATAGAATTTCCAGGATCATATTCCAAGTACTTCGCATATATCTTTCGAAAACGATCAAACTCCAGCAATTGAAGCTCTAACTCTATGTAACCTTTGAAGAGCTTTCGCTTTGGACATTTACCAATGGCTGTCCCCAAGACTTTCCTTGCAGTAGCCAACTCCTTCTGTCGAATTTCAAATTGGGCATACAGCAGCCACACTTTAGCAAAAGTAAATCGAGTGTGAGGAACAATATTTACACAAGATTTATAAACTTCTCGAGTTCGATCAATATCATTAGCGATTAGCTCTTCATACAGAGCATAATTAATCCATAAATAGATGTATCGCTGCCAATATGTCTTCTCTTGAAGTGGAGGTACATTGGCAATTGCACGCTCATATAAATCTCTTGTTGACTCCAGGCTTGCATTAGATTCCAATAATCGTATGTAGTCAAACCATGCATCATAATTACTTGGATCTTTAACTTTGTCTTCATACTGAAACTTACGCTTATTAATCACTGCATCTTCATTGCCAATTCTGTCTCCATACTTTTTTTCAAAGTGGGTATAAGCTTTGAATAAATCAACAGCCCGTGGCTTAGGAATTTTATCCAGTGCATACTTAAATATGGTATGTGAGCGCTCGTATTCTTGACAGCTTTCTTCAAATTGGGCAAAAGCCATGTATAACTTTTCATCCAACCCTTCATCTCCAAAGAATTCAGTAGCCCTTTCGAAAATATTCCTCGCATTATCAATGAAACCCTGACTTTCTTCAAACCTAGCATAACAAATCCAATTCTTTGTTTCTGAATGAACCAAAATAAATCTTTCATATATCGATTGTGCCTTATCAACCTCCTTATAACGTAGCTCCATTTTGATATATGAGAGCCATGCCTGTTCCTCTGGTTCCCATTCCATTTATCTTTCAAAAACTCTTCTTGCATTTGGAATGTTTCCCAGCATCTCCTCCATGTACGCATATTTGAACCAAAACTGATTGATACGAGGTAAAAGGGTGACTGCTCTGTCCCATATATTTCGTGCATGATTAATCTGCTTATTCTTCATTTCCATCTCGGCGTACTTCAGCCATAAGGTGATACAGCGATGATCAACGTCAAAGGCACACTCATAGATAGAGCGTGCCCTATCATATTCTTCCTGTGTTTGCTCCCATTGAGCATATTTCATCCAATTGGACACAACACTACGGTTTTTCCTAATATTTTCTTCAAACATTTTCCTTCTGGTTAACTGTAATTGTTGCAATTCTTCAGGGTCAGCGGCCACTTTCTGTCTCGGATGTCAAGCTACTCTTTCTACATTAACTTCTTGCAGTAGTTGTCCAGAGGTTATCTGTGCCTCTGATGGCCTCTTGTCCTCAACTTTTGGCATCCTACAAAGCTACAATATTATATTATTGTATCTATGCTACCAAGAGTATTATCTACTCTTGATGCTACAACGATACAACAGATACGAAAGTACATGTCACGTATGGCTTGGGCACGTGATACCACGTGACACAATCACGTGATTAAAGTTATAATTAAAGGTCTAAGACTTAAGTCACAGCCTAAAGGTGGGCATCCACTATGCTTGCACTTGTGGTTAAACCTTTGATGTCGTTGGGCAACATGCTGCATGAAGTAGAGAGAGTCTCAACTTCATGCAACATGTTGCATGACCACATCAAAGGTACAGTAGGTACTTGCAACAAAGTTGCATAGTGGATGCCCACCTTAAAGATGAACAGTCATTTGATGAAGTAAGTACATGTAGATATTTAGTATTACATGTATACACATGTTAAATGCTACGGTTTTAGTCCTACAGTACAGTGTCTATGCAGAAAGTTTAGCTTTAAAACTGATTTTTTGTTGTGCACAGTGTGATGCTTGTTTGCATATATCAGCTGTAATTTCATTAAAAACATTAAAAGTTGCATATGAGAATGTAATGGCAGTTTGAGATGTAGGTGGTACAAATGCAGATACTAACTCAAATATATATAGCACAATTGTACTTCTTAGTATATAAATCATGTGTTGCTATAGTATACAATACCTATTACCAAACTTATGTAACAGAACTTCCATTCTAATGAAACCTTGCTCCATTGTCTTATAAATTTTGAAATGAGGAATGATGTAAATCATAAAAGTTATTTATAACTTTTTACTAACAAAATAACAATTGTCATTAACGGCACTCCATTTTTGTTTTATCAACATTACTTAGGTATTTTGTATGCAGTATGTGCTATTGATAACATCAATGCAAAATGTATGAAAGCAGTTTAAGCATGTTTTGTTAGTCTTCGTTTGCTTGTATAATTTTAGCATGTAGGGTGGTCGTAACAACTGTTATTAGCAAAACAGCAAAGAACAATAAAAAGAGAAGGAAGAAGGGATTTAGAGAGAAAAGAGAAAAGGAAGGAAGATTGGGAATAGTTCTTAAGAGAGATGAGGGAAAGAGAAGTTACAGAAATGATAAAGATAATGATAACAAAGAACTCTGACAACATATGAGATTGACTCACACTACTAAAATTCAGTTCTCTAAGAGTGCAGTGAGAGCAATGATGAGACGAATTGTTGAGTTGATACTTGATAGTAGAACGAGACGAAGACGACGAACGAACGAACGACTAGACTGACTGATTAATGTATGTGTGTATGTATATTAAATAGTTGTTGACCACGTGTAAACTCGTGGTTACTATAATGAATAACAATGAGCTTATAACCACCACAAGCACAAATGTAACAATTGAGATTTTTGTAAGTGAATTGGACTTTACTACATAGTCCTCACCAATGTTAACTGCTGATGAGGGCAATAGATGCAACAAAAATTCCCCACCTAATTTAATGAACTTGCATTGACATTCAAGCTATGTGACACATTTTTGGCATTGAGCTTACTTTGAATTCTATCCTTATGTTATGTTAACAGTGGCCATGTTATATAAGTGATGTGTTCATCAGTGTGCAGTGTGAGTTGGCCTTTTACTTGGTTCAAGTTTTTGTACATACATACCAACTCGTACTCATCACATGCATGAATCAATTAAAACAGGATACAAAACAAAGTAATTGATGCAACATATTAAGGGCTTTGCCACTCATTACAGCCTAAAGCACCTGTACAAACATAAAGCTGAGTTACATGTACATTTCCAGTTACATATGCAGTATAGGTGGTAAATATTCAGCAGACTATCATGGGGCATTTTAGTTTTATGTTTAGTTTCCTTAAAAATTAAACTAACAATAAAGTAACAATTATTATTTCAAATAAACTCATACAGATCTAATGTGAGAAGGAGATATTTTTGTCTAACATCTAACAGATCTTCTAGCAGATCCTAACAGTAGTTAATAATTATCATTAGTATTATTAATAGCCATCAAAGTTAATTATGAGACATTGATGCAAATCTGTGGAGTGACGATGGCAGAGTTGCATGTAGCTGTTTTCTTTGAATAACTTTACGTTGCTCATTCATCTGCAAAGAAAGAAATTATAATAAAAATGCATACATTGTATGTTACTTTATCTCTAAGATCAGTCAGCTGATGTGACAGAACTTTAACTAGACTAGTAGCTTCAAGCAATTGTTTTTGTAACTCTTTCATTTCATTTTGTTCTTGCTCTGGCTCTTCAATATTTAATGACATGCACTTAAGTCGAGGGAACCATTCCAAATTAGCAGATGCACTCTATTGAATGAGATACATTGTAAATATAATTACTCACAAAATTAAATCTTACTCTATTCTCAATGTGTCCTTTTATTTGATCATACACATAACTTTCAGGCCCAGTCAGTTCGGTTTTCTCCTTCATTCTTAAGTGAACAACGAAGTACAGATAGTTCCACATGTTATGCTCTTGTTCACAGTGTTCTTTAAAAGTAATATGCTGGTTCTCAAACCTAGTTCGATCCAATCCTGCAAAACAAGCAGTACAAGTGCATATCAATTTATCAAAACAGAACTAGTCACTAACCGCATATGAAACAAGTGTTCTTTAACATGTTATCAGTTGCATTTTTCTCAGCTCGTAATGTGGCAAAGGTGTCAATTATTACACCAAAGATTAGATTTTGAATAATAATGACAATAACCAGAAAAAAGAATGAAAGATCATAAATAAGCCTAAGCAAGTATAACGGTTCCTGGAAAGGTATAATAATTATAGCCGAAACAAGAAAAGTACTTACTATGCTAGACGGCTTACGAATAACATCACCAATACCTCCACCAGACCTTACTCCATCTCTAACCAGTGTTAATAGACACATCATCAAAGTATCACAACTAGGCTCCAACTGTACATTCCAACCACCTTCTTTGCTGTTGCAATGATCAGAATCACAAAAACCATCAGCTACAGAAAAAACATCATGATAGTCATTGCTTTAATTATAAAATCTTACTTAAATTGCTCACAAGAGCTATGGGGTGAGTCTCCATTAAGAAATCCTCAGATAACAACATGTAACCAAGGATTGCATACAGATAGACCAAGATTAGAGCCAATGTAGTAGTCAAAATAATCGATAAGAAATTTCTTGTTAAGCTACGCATGACACTTTGTAACATTTCTTCACGGTACACTATTTCAAATAGCTGCAACAGAAATTAATAAAATATCAAGCATTAAAAATTGATGAGGTTTACCAATAGAGAGTAAAAGAATTCATGCCAAATCCAACCCAATAAACAAAGGACAAGATTGAAAGAGTGATAGACAATTAAATGGTCTTTTAACAGTAGCTTAAAACTACTAAGTTGATTAGTAAATACTCCTCTATTGCCTAAGGCACTAGCTAAATAAACACATTTTATTACAACCTAAAAAATTAAAAAATAAAATTTGCAAAAATTACCACCAGCACAGACCTGGAAAAATCCCATGAAAAACAAGGTAGGTTTTACTCCAATAGTAAATAATGTAGAAACGATAGCAAGTGAGCCTATACTAAACCAAGCTCTCTTTTCATAACGAGAGTTACGAGCAAAATACCAAAATAACCCAGAAAGTGCTGAAAAAATGAGGTACATGAACAAAACAGACCAGTTCGATGTTTTTTCTACCGAGATAAAATATAAATATGCAATTCAATATCAGATAACTAACCAATGTATTTATTTCCTTTACCAAAAGGATAAAATAAGATAACAATAAAATTGATGACCACAGCAAGGTAGAAAGATAATGAAGACCAGTTTACAATATTTTTTGACATCCAGTATTGAATTGAATGATCTGTGAAATAATATAATATTAGATTGATGATCACATAAAAGCTTCGATTCATAACACAGTACATGTACATATACAATTAGGCCATGGGTGTAGACATGCATCAATGACCAATTGTGTAGAATGCAAGTATTGACAAACAGATTTATACATGTACATAGCTGTACCTCTAAGAGCCTGTTGACAAAGCATTTCTTCATATAATGAGTCCATGTGATTAAAAAAATCTTCGACCTGCTCAGCAATTGTATAATTAATTAGAATGATGCAGGGCATACCTTGCTACCTTGAGTGTCACACTTTGTTACATGTCTTACATGATTTTGCGATTCTGTTGTCAAAAACTTACAAATTTCATGCTTAGGAAAAACAATTCGTTCCAAACTTCTGTCAGCCCGAACAATCTAATGAGAATGATAGGTTAAACTTAAAACTGGACAAAAACTGACTTCTATCTGAGCTGTATTTGCTGCATAGAAAGACACAGCATCATTAGGATCTTTCACTGCCTTGTCTAGTTCTAACTGAAGTGCTCTATTACTAGTAGCAAGCTACAATAAAGATACAATCACAATACAATTAGAATAAATAAACTGCACCTGATGAGCTAAAATATATATGTTATGCCCAACTTCAACAGGTGAATTCTCATTATCATCACTGCTACCACTTTTATGAAGTGTACGGCAGATATTGACCTAAAAAGCTATTGATACACATGTACACTCAATGCATTTTACTAAAGTTTCAGGTGAGCCAATTTTTAAAACAATCCTTTCAATAATGTCCGAATCATGATGGCTTTCCATTACAGCCAAAAGAGTTTGGCTCGCTGTTTTCTGAAGTACAAACATATTATTATGATGTTATGAATATTAATACTAATACTTTAAGCTGTATAGCCAAGTCTTGGTAATTTTCTAAAGCAGTCAGTTCAGTTTGAATAAGAGCAACAACTATATCAATGCCGCTTGACTCATTTGAAGAAATACATTTCTACATACGCATAGTAATAATATTATTAAAGCATTAAAAGTAAAGCAGCATACATATAGGTACATGTACCTGATTATCATGACAAGGTCCTTGACAATACTCAGTTAATGTAGTGAGGCATTGATCAATAACTTCAACATTCTCACAGTGAATATATAAGCTCAAGAGTACCAAACCACCAGTCGTAATGCCACATATGCAATCTAGGAATTGCAGCGTTTCCAGTATTAAATTTTTACTATTTTTGCTGTTAGTTTGATGACGCAGGTAGTTCTGTTGTAGGACAGTATAAGATTAAGATCCAAAACTGCAACAATTATGACCACAAACCTGCATTTCTGAGTTATGGTTCTCACAAAAGAGTTGTAGCAATCTCAACAATGGTTTCATTAGTTTCAGCTCAGGAGTGCTCATAACATTATGACCAGCCATGACATTTACACTTGGACCTGGACCTGTATCAGACCTAGACTCTCTTTTTGGAGTACTACGTCGACTCAATCCTTCAGTATTAGCTGCAACCAGTGTTAACTGATCCTATACATATTCATGTACATGCATGCATAAAGGCAAAAAGTAGAGCATCATTAAATATAGAAATTGATAATTTGTAAGAAATAAAATAATGTCTGTCATTCATGGTGCAGTAAAAGTGCAAATATTTGCTCATAATATTACCTGAATATCTAGAGATGTAACTGTTCCCCCAGTTGATTTACGATCTTGTACCACTACCAAATTCGTAGCCCCATCAGTTTCTGTTATAATTAAACCAGTAGGAGAGTTTTTCATTTCATTTTGTGCCATTTGAAACCGCCGATATATTTCATTGAAGAAAAGCTCAGAATCACATGTACAAAGTAAATCCCACATAGTTCCCTATAGTTAAAGTAAAAGTGTCTACATTGTACATTATCATTAAACCTGAACAATTGTATTTCCATTATTTAAAAGAGCTACAGCAAGATTGACAGCTGACAACATGACGAAATGACTAGGCGAAGACTTGATGATATTAACAACCAGTTTTGTTACATGGCATTTATTTAACTGGTTCTGCACTACTTCCAATGTGACTGATTTATCTCCAAGAGACACTAACAGCATATCATCTTGCATTGATGAAAATGGATCTTCAGAAATAGTAGCAAGCTTAGCTAACATGACTACACTTTGTTTCCTTTCAGACTTATGACGTTGCTTTGTAAAATGCTGTTTATCCAAGAGATAGTTAGTGAAGTAGACTTTAAGCAGATGTGATCGTAATTCCATGCCCTAATTAAAATTACAAGTACATGTACATGTACATGACATGACAATTATGAAAATGAAACTCACTGATTCCGAAAGTTCTATGTCTTCAGTCATCATTTTAGTAAAATAGTGCATCATTGAAGAAATAAAAAGCTCATCCTCTGAAAATACTTTGTGCTCCATGTGACTTACAATCCTATAACACAGTGATAAAATATAGTTGATGGTTGATGTAGTTACACTGTAGTTATTGTTACAAATTTATACAATTATAAACTATAATTTGCATTTCTGATTGTGGGTATACATGTTGGGTAACTGGTATGTCAATTAGTGTGGTGACTGTCGTCACATTTGTAATAGCACAGAGAAATAAAATTGCAAGCAAATTCACAAAAATGATACAGAAGGTTTATAGTCAACATAAAAGTATAAAATGTGAGGAAGATACATGCATGACCTCTAATGGAAATAGAGCTTAGAAGTCTTTGCAAAAATAGTATGTTCTAATTCTGTGCAGCAATTTGTGACAAATAAAAACCAACAGAAGTGCCATGCAGTTATTGAGTTCAATTGCCAGTAAACATCTTTATTACAAATGTGCATTGTACAATCAAACCTTGAAAGGAACTTCTTGGATGCTTGTTTGAAGGCATTGGTGCCACGCTGAAACAATGCCTCTGGATTGTACAAAATATTAACTAAAACTGATTCTTCAGCTTCAATAAGACAATCCCAAGTTTCATTTAACTCTGCTACAACATTCTAAACAAAATTTAAAACTTTCACATAAAGCAAAATACAAACCTGGACTCCACCAATGATGTGCTTATTCTTTTCCTCAGTTTGAATTCCACTAACATCCAATGTCCATTCAGATAACTGCTTCTTTTCTTTATGTTTATGAAGCCATTGAAGTGCCTTTCTCCTAGCATGCTGACTCACTGCAGAAGCCTAAATGTAATACATGTACATTGTAATCATTAATAAAATAAGACATACTTGGACTTCATCTTCAATATTAGATGGAAGGAGAAGTCCCTCATCTCGTGCTTAAGAAATAAGGTAAAATAATAATATAAAAAAAAACCTAATTCATACCAACACTAATCATCTTTTTGCAACATTTCTCAAAAGACTGACGTATCTCTTCATTTTGAGGATCCTGAATGAAAGGACACTGGAGAAGCCTCACAAGACTTGTGAGAAGATTAATATAGACATCCTGATGAATCTTCATAGTATAAAGAACAAGTAAATATAAAACTTCAAAATAAATTTATTACCTTGACACCATGAGTAGCTAATGGGGAGCTAAAGTAGCTGGTGAGTGTCACTGGAATATGACAGGTCACATAGTTTGTGTATTGTTCTTCACCAGTACAGTTTTCTTTGTAAACAGCATCTATATCTTTGGCCATGTTAGCAAAAAGATCCCACATATAATCTTTAGTGAATGTTTCTTTATTGTCTACTTCAGCATCAATGTAACAGTGAAGCAAAAAATCCAAGTACTCTCTTTTAACCTATAAAACAGACTCAATCAACAGTTACAGCTCACTATTCATACTTCTGGAATACACTTTGGATGTGTGATAACTTTAACAATATCGTCAAGTGGTAGTAATGAATGACATCTCATTTCTGTATTAACATTTTTGCCTTCAGTGCATATAGTGAGGAGACGCAGTAAATTTAAGTGGTAAATTAAATTTGATGTTGGTAATGCAGTCCCTTGCTCTTTCTTCATAAGGTCTATGAATACTTCAAATGGTTGATCATGAAAGAAAAGAAGAACATCATCACCAGCATTAGCAATCTAAATTAATAGAAGAAACAAATGATATGAATAATGAGTGTTTTAACCATTACCTCTGCCATGACTAAGTCTTGAGAGCGTTTAACAGGCTGCCCATGAACTTTCATTATGGTCTGAAGAAACTGCAAATAACGTATGTCTCGTCCTTTTTCAATACAATGCAAAAAGTACTGAATTTCAGATTCCTGAACTTCTTGACACAAAGCAGCATTATCCTTAAACACCTCAGTAAGAGTAACAACTTCAACAGTCTATATTAACAAGACATTAAAATATGTTATCGTATTACTAACTGGATGGCCACTGTTAATAAATAGCTTAAGGTTACGATGCAAGAGTAACTGATTTGCTTCATTGCCGCGACAAAAGTTCTGCAAGAATTTGTGTCCCTGATGCATTATTTCAGACATTTTTGTATCATACTAACAAAGTAGATACACATAAATAGCATAACAACAAAATTACTTACTGCTTTGTTATAGGGAACTTGTAACAGATCAAGTATCACTTGTAATGCTCCCATGTTCTTTAAAAGCCTTTGCTCAAAACTTCTATCATCACCATTACAAATATCAGTTAAACTACTCAAAATCTGAAAGAAAATATTAAAAAATAGCTACACGTTCATGTATTGCTGCTTGTACTTTCAAGACTTGATCATATTTAGGTGATAAACTCTTTACTGAGCCTTGATTTCCATCACTGCCCTCACTTTGAACTCTTGGCTGTAAAAATTGTATAGACTGTAAATGAATAGAACACAAAACTATAGAAAACCTGTTTCTTAATTGACATTTTTGTGTCCTTTGATGATGACACATAGTCAAGAGCTGCAGCAACTGTAGCTTCTAATTCAGCTTGAGGACCACCTTTACTTAACCTGCGCTCGTGTTTTTTCTAAAATAAATAGAATTCCATTTTAAGTGATACAAAAATAAATGTACAGACGTACCTTTTTACCAACAACTAAGTCTTCTGTCTTTGTAATCCACAATTCAGCTTCGTCAACTAAAGTCTTTAGCTTTTCCAGATTTGTACGAATTCGTTGATAATTTGATTTCTCTTTTTGCGAAACTAATAATTGAACCTATATATAACATACAACATAAATGTAGTAATACATGTAGTTTAATGTCCATTGCAATTAACCTGCGTGAAACATTTGGTCAATTCAGATCGCTGGGAGAAATGACGTGTAATTAGTTTAAGAGCTTGCAAGGAAAGATGTGGATTTTTCGACATTGACATTTGAAGAAGAACGCGCAACAATTGTTTACCCTGACTGTCATCTAAATCCATTTTCAGATCTTGGCTAGTTGAAAAAAAAAATAATCAAATTTGACATTTCATAATACTTACTTTCCACGAAAAATGACCTCAAATTGTTTCAAAATGTCGACAGAATCAAGGTCAGATGGATCAGGAGACTGATTACTGTTTCCATCTGATAACAAGCTAAACTCTTTCTTATAGATGACGAGCAGGTTAGTAATACGAAGATCTAGTCTAACATCCATTATGAAGTCAATTATTTCCAATATTTTTCTTTTTGTATTAATGACAGCAGGGTCAGATCTCTCATAATCCGACTAAAGAAATAATCATAATAAAGTGCTAAAAATAGTGCCAACCTTATGAGAATCATTTCCATCAAGAGACTCAGAACGAGGAAAAAAATGAGCTGCTGATGACCCAACAAGAGAACCAAGGACACCACGTGAAGAAGTCAATCCTGAAGTAGTTAAAAAATGACTATGATGAATAGGAGTAGCTTCCCGATTATCTAATCCATCAAGCAAAACATAAGTCAGTGAAAGGAGTTTGCTGAAATCATAAAAACCAAAGTAAACCATCATTCGAGCTAAGCAGACAACCTAATGTATGATGAAACAAATATATTATAAGCACTCCAACCTCTATCCAAAAGCATAAATAGATTCCATTTGCATGTACATGTACAGGTTTGTAAACATAGTGTGTAATTTGTATTTACTTCATAGGTTAGAACGTTTTGCTCTTTATCATCTAATTTCCAGACGCTTCTCTCATGAAGATAACTTTCGACAAAATTGGTTGTGCCTCTAAGAATTGACTCTTCTTTGTGTTGTTGCTGAAACATAGATCTTCTCCGCGAAACATCACTGGACAAGAACACACAACAAATTTTAAAATGAAGAAATCAAGACAAACCTTTTATCAACTTCTGCTGTAGTTTCGTCATCATCTGATACACTTTCAGATTTATCTGCCATACTACAAGATGATAATTATATGGTGTACATGTATAAGAAGAATATGGCATAATGTTACTTTTCTTTCCAAGGGCAGTAGTCATGAAGGACAACATCAGTTGGTATGTGGTCCCATAAACGAGAGTAACCAACTGGATTCACCACTTCTTGCGGGGAAGTATCCAGGTAAACACAATACATAATGCGACAAAAAGCTGCCCTTAGGCTATACGTTAGGTTACAATTTTCCATACAACTATCAACGGAGAAGGAAATAAAATTAGCTAAGCATGAACAACATACTTTAATACAAGTCTTATAGGAAGCTGCCTCTTTACTTCATTTATTCCCAAGTATTGGCGATTAAAACACATTTGAGCAAACAAATCCAATTGTGCCCTAAAATATTCTAAAACTTTACTATCAGATGGATTTCCATGAGCAGCACTATCAGCTATTAATTCTAGAGGTCTTTCACAAAGTTCATCATCATTAGAATAATGCAAAACCATTTTTTTGCTCTCTCGATCCACACTACTACAAGGTATAAAAAAATTCATACAAAATTTCACAAGTACATCAAAACAAAGAAACTAACACTAGCTTCATTAGGATATCAGAGTGCTCCGGTTTTAAAACAACCTCACAAACCATTCCTTGTACTTTCTGTATGGCAGTTCCCTTTGATACACAAAGATCACCTAAATAAGTCAAAAACCTAAAAAATGGTAGTAAGTCATAAAGTAAAATTTATTTTTACTTTGGATCTTGGCTCTTCTTCAATAAGTTAACAAAAGTTTCGATCTCTGTTTCCCGAATATGAGTCTCCAAAAGTTTGACATTATCATTAACTAATGCTGCTAAAGTATCTTCAGCTCTTATGTTATACCCAATCTGACTCTGCATGACTTGAAAAAATGTTTCTGCAATATGTTCCTGTAGACACAGAACAGAGGCATTATTGGCTGTTGGAGAACATGCTACAACTACACTCTACATGATGTTCAACAAAACTTGATCACACATACCTGATTTTTCCTATAATTGTTCTGTGTTTGTTCAATGACTCTATAGCAAAGCTGATACATGTATCGAAGTGACTCATGCTTCTGTTCACTAAGATCTGCCATCTCAAATAATAGCCGGCTACCTTCCTTATTAATAGGGAGTGGTACACTTAGGAGTCGAAATATCTGTCAAATACATAAAAACGATGCATTTAGCAAGAACATACAAAAGTAAAGGTGATAAAATCTACAAATCCATCATATACATGTACATGTACATTGTATATAGTGCATAAAAGATATAGTGCATAAATTTGTGTGGTCTAAATTTATACATGATAGAGTATTTTTACTCTATGTACATGTACATGTACAAGCATAAGATTATTTTGCACTCACACACACACACACACATGTCTCTTTGACAATCATATCTACTCTTGATTATACTGTACGTTACATGTCATGTACTTCTTTTAGCAATTGTGTCTTTGAGAGGGATAAAAAATTAAACATCTGTTTGGGGTAGTGATTTGTTTAATTATTTCATAATTTTGCTCATGAAATACCCAAATACTGATGTAAATGTATACCGTACGGTTGGTAAATTTCGTGGGGTATTAATTTTCGTTGATTTCGTGGTTAACTTTTATCCACAAAATTTTAACCCCTACTCACCCACACATAAAAACTAATTAACGGGCCATGCAGAGCTCTAACTACCATTTCCAAGCCAGTGGAGGAGCCAAAGTCTTTGTCTATTACTCCATATTCCACTATAAGCCATGTGTTGGAAGCTAGTCCAGTAGATCCAAGTGAAAAGAAGTTTGCTAACTGCCATCCACAAATATTTGTACCCACGAATATTAGCTTCTAAGGACATTTTGGAGAAAACACGAAATTTTGGACCCTCAAATATTACCAACCGTTCGGTATGTACAATAACAATACTCATTGCTTTAAATAAAGAAATCTAGCAAGTAAACTTCCTGTAATTCAATTACTTACAAGATAATGGGTCAATATGCACATACATGTACATGTATACACTATAATGTAGGTGTATAGTATAGAAAATAAAATGCCATCAAATTCATTCAAAAAAATACTGTGCAAAGTTTATGAAAATATTCATTCTTCATACATGTACATGTACTGTAAAACTTTAATGTTGTATACATGCAAGCACTATGACTATGTACATGTACACTGTATGTACATGTACATGCATGTGGGCGCGCCGAAAACGTAATTTCTTAGCGCAATTAAAAATATTGTCAAGTAGAGTCAAAGGTGAGAAAAGAACCCATTAATTTCCAAGTTACGTGTAGCTGTACACGTACATGTATGCTAAGAATTTAGCAGGGATGGGTGTCTATTTGAAGTGGTACACTTGTTCATACTAAATATAAGAGCTACAAGTACAAATAACTTCTTTTCATGCTGCTTGTAAAAATGTCATAAAAAGCTGGCAACTTCATTATAAATAGAATTGGCTACATTTATCTCATGGCATAACAATAAAAGAAAGGAAGGCCTGCATGTACATGTACATGCATAAAAAATTTGGAACACGACTTAAGCAATGTTGATATTGCTCATCCTACAAGCATTCCAACTTTTCAAAGGTACACATACACATACAGTACATGTTGAATTCATCAACAGCATATAAAGAAGTAGCCAAAGTACATGTACATGTATCTATAGTCACACTCATGCAGGCTAACAAAGCATTTAGGATCATAAATATGTACTGCATAGCAAGTATAACCGAAAATTTTTCTGGCCAAACAGTTTCATGAATCTGTCCAAAATTTTTTTTTGTTTTAATTTTTGGAACTTCTTACTATATTTGACCATGTTAAACTGTCTTTTATTTAAGTTTCATAAATTATTTTCTTGAATATTGAAAAAATAAAATTTGCAAGAAATTTGGGCCAAAAAATTTGTAAATACATGTAACTAATGATAAATTCTGTCCTTGACAAATTTTGACAACAAAATGAACAAACTACAACTTAAATAAAAAATTACTCAATTTTAAGTGACCCACATGCATGTATAATATTATGTATATGCATTGATTAATTACATTAATTTTGTGATCAAAATTAAAATTGCAATTAATACAGTAAATAACATTGCATGACTGTAGGAAAATCAATAGTACTATTATTATACCAGTACATGGTACAATTGTAAGAAAATAGTGATATAAAAGTGGGAATTTTTGTGATATAGACAAAGTTACCCTGAGTTTATTAAAAATATCCATACATGTGTACACATCCAGCCAGTATTGAGTCATAATTAAAGTAAACCAAGTAATGTATTTGTTGTTAGTCATAAAATTTACATTTCCTCGTTGCAAATGCAAACCCATACTCATACTCATAACTTACAGCTTTCAAAACATTTTGCTCTCGGATTAATTTCTGCCTGTCTCGATCAGGCTTGCCTTGAACATGAAGTGCCTTTTGAGTTTCACCAGAATTTTCCTTTCTAACTGTAAAGTACACAAGGTCTTCCAACAGTTTAATAACATTCCTAAAAACTCATCAAGCTATTGACGCCACAAACAAAATGGACACACTTTCTTTGAGTTGGTTGTAAATGATGTCCTCCTTCCATTATATCAGCTGCTGAAGACAATGCCTTTGCAGCATCATTAGCAAAATCTAAGTCACGAACTTCTTGAGGACTAACATGAACAATAGCAAAGGCTTCTTTATCTTCCCTTAAAGTAGCCAGCCCTAACTGTTACCATTGTACACAAATAAACTTTCACACAATGAAATTAATAAAAATTACTTTAAACATCACAGGAGATTTGCTTTCTCTATCAATTAATATGTTAGTTGCATGAACCCAGGTTAAGGTTCGAGCATGACGCAGACGAACATAGGAACTCCTACAAAGTAAAATGAATGATTCAAGGGCACTATCATTAGCATGTTTTTTGTTCTATGTACATGTATATAAGACAAAAATAATTACTTGTACAAATTAGGGAGTGACATCACAAGCAACAAATTACATATGCATGTACGTGACTTTACCTTGGTACCTGCCCATCATGTGGCTGTATCGTAGTGGAATCCAATTCAAATATAGTAAAAATTGGCTCTTCAGGCACATCTTGATCTGTGCAGAGATAATAAACATCATCGGTATCAGATCCTCTTAATTTAGCACGAGTTGGATCTGCGGTTGTGTCTGGATCTTCACGAGCCGCGAGATATGTATCAGTTGCCAAATGTTTAAAACGATATAGATAATTCCAGTGCCCTGCTCCTCCACGACAAGGATCATGATGAACAACTTCTACCTCCCACAAGGCTTTAGAACTTGTTGCATCAGTTTTTGTAGCCCTGGCAGAGAAGCGAAGAAATACCTGAAGTTGCCCTTTGAGCTTATCAAGCTTATCACATGTCAAAAATTTTTCTTGCTCTGCATGAAACAATCTAACTACGTCTCCCTATAAAACAGGATACATGTACAGTGTATGTATCAATTGATTATTATGTAAATGCTAACCCCCCGTAAAATGTCTTCCTTGTCTTCCTTATAGTCCATAAATAGTTGTATCTTCCAGCTAGTATGGTCTGCAATAGCATTAACCTAAAGTATTTCAGTATAACAATATCATAAAAATATAAAGAACCTCTTTGCAGTCATCATGATCAGGCAGGCTGAGCTCACTAACATGAAGTGCCTGATTGGCTGTGATTGCTGTTAGTACAACTTTATCTCCAATAATTACCTATAATAATTGGAACTAACAATAGTTCAGATAACAAAATACAACTAACATTATCTCCTGATGTCCTTAGTTTATACAGTGGTGTTATATAGAACCAAGCATTCTAGCATACAATCATAATAATGGAACCAAACCATGTTGTACTATACTTCTGAGCCTTGGAAATCCAGTGATACTTTCATTGCTTTTTTCTCAACTTGTGCTGATGATCGTTTAGTGACAGTAAGAAACTTGTTACTCTTCACATGACGAAGCTATGTGTATAATATTGAAATTATGATTATGTTTCAAAGCTTAGCAAGAAAGTTATTACTACATTATTGTAAACAAATGGTAAGGAAAATGTGCTGTTAGAAGTCTTAAAAGATCAAAGAATTCCTCAATAATGTGAAACTATAAATTATGACTATTTAAGGATACCTGTATCATTGTAGTTCCATATTTAACTGGTTGCCCCCATTGCTTTTCCGATTCGATCCGTGATTGCTCCCTTTCTTGATCAGCAGCAGTTTGAAGCTTCTGCAAAATAACTACATCAGGCATGCTTTTTGTGCTCTGTGTGGCCTTTTTAAACTGTTCTTGTGCTCCATAACGTTGCATCGGGTAAATCTTAAACAAGCAATCTAAATGAAATTGTAGAAGGCATACGTAAACAATAACTCAATATGACTACACACAAAATACCTCTGAATTTCATAGGTGGATTAAGTGGGGTGCCACTTGTTGGCCTAACCACAACACGGTCATCAACCAACCTATTAAACGGCAATTTACATACACAGACTAATGATGTTAAAAATATTAGGATAATGAACAAAATGAGACCTATTCCCGAGTCAATTCATTAGCTATCATAAATGCATAACGTACCCTAGTGTACTAATAAATCCAGATACATCTCCCTCAGCGTACAGAGAAATGGTGTCACCTATGTGAAGGAAGGATGAAGTAGCTTGGTGATCGGACTCTACTCTTAGAGCCATTATCTGCTGTCTTCTCGCTGTGTTTGTTCTTCCTAATGAGAAGAGGTTCTAGGAAGTAATTCATAGAATGCAGATAGACCACACCTCTCAATTAATAAACTTAACCGGTCTAACTGTAGTCTCCGGTAGTCTCTGTGCTAAGACCCTCCGAAACGAGACATGCCTTTGGATCTCTTATTGTTTCGTGCTGACCAAGGTGGCAATCCAGATTTGATGAGAGACATGCAGAAAAAGAGATTCAAAGATGTAATTCACGTCGACAAAGTGGTTGAAATGGATACTCAATGGAGAAAGTGTAAGCAGAGACACTTTTAATAGTAGCATAAAATAATGAATGCCATTATTAATGTTGATAAAAATAATTAAAAGCTTGATATGGAATACCGTATAGCGGGTTTTATTCGAGGATAATAAATTTCGTGAATGACCCGTATCAGGAAGTTTGCAGAATTAAATTTCGCCAATTTCCACTATTTTGCCATCTTGTACTGTTTAAATTGATTTTCAGGTAATTTAATTTCGCAAGTCTTGAAAAATCCATGAAATTTTTTATCCTTGAAAATAACCCGCTATATGGTATTTGTGTAGCTTGGGTAATTGGGTAGTCAGGTTTTGTGTTGTATTTTAATTGTGTATTTTATGTGTCATGTCATGTAAATACTGCAAACAATATATTTTAACACTAAAAATCCTAGACTTTCCTTCATTGCCCTAATCCCTCTCTTTCATTAATTCCTGTCTTTCTGTCCTTTTTGTCTGTGTATTTTAAGTTTGAGGTTATTATTATTAGTCACTATTGGCAGTTATTATGCACTCTATGCCAACATGAACAACGAAATGTACTAGTCATGTGTATTATATACATATGGAGAGAGACTTCTGTTATATGTTTAGAACGTCCTGGTTCCTCTTAAGATTGGTTTACATCTTGTCTATACTGTGCCAATGAAATTTTTAAGTGCTGTAAATTTTTATTGAAGTAATGCCCAAAATTATATATGCATTTATTATCGGGCTTTTCCTCTTTTGAGGGTCATTGTGATAATAATTTTAATATTCCATCTTTGCCAAAGCATTATTGGTGACAATTAAGGGAAAGCCTGTTTGGTAAAACTTGAATGGAGAGCAAATTTAGAGAGTTATCGACCCTGTTTTAATTTTCTAAAAATATGATATAATGTTACTGCACTATATATTTTGTTCCGCACTGTATGCAGTGACTTCTGTTTATTTTTCACATGTATTCTTAAATGGTTGTAAAATTCATATCATTGTGCATGTCTTTTATTAGTTTCTTTGTAAAATGAAGATGTATAATATAATAATTATTCTTACATCAAATTAGAAGCCTCATATCTATATCCATTAAGGAATGGAAGCCTGTGTAAATTATACAAGCATTTGTAGAGTTCCCAACTTCTATTTATACATGACTGATTTAAGTCAAGAGGTTATTTGTATTATATTGATACAAATGATATATTTAAAGTTAACTCTTGTATAGCTGAAGAATTTATTTTCAAACCTCTTCATTGTATTATTGACTTTTAATTGCAGTGCGTTTTGAATCTGATAATTGGAATAAATTAAAGAACCATTGTAGCAAGACAATTGGAGAGAAGATGAAGGTATTTATTATCAGTCTTGATTTTGTTATGAACAATGTATTGATTTTATTATTTAGAAAAAAGAACCCATTGGTGAATCTGCTGATGTACCTGAAAGTCTTGTTACAAAATTAGATAGTATTACACCAGATGAAATTAAAGTAATTACACTTGCACATGTACATGTATGTATATAATGTAACCTTTGCTTAATCCTGCACTGTAGTCACTGACTGTTACTCAAATCAAACGATTGCAACAGCTTATTGAGGAGGCCAGCGATAAAAACTCAACAAAAAGAAAAGAGCTTGAAGAAACTCGTTCGTTTCATTTAGCCCAGATTGGGAACTCTCTTCATCCGTCTGTTCCAATATCTGATAATGAGGTCTGGGGTTTGTAACATATGCTGTAAAATATTTTTACAATTGTTTATACCATCATAATCATTGTTTTGAATAACATCAGAATTGTCCATTTATAGTATGGTGCAGTGCATACATGTACATGTATGTATATGTACATGTAGATGTAAATGTATCCTACATGCAGTTATTACTCTGCTGTGCTTACATCATGTTCTACTTGTTCATCAATGATTGCTTTGACAAAAGTCCTTTTCCTTTTTAGGACAATAATCGAGTTGAGCGTACATTTGGTGATGCATCTATTCGTAAAAAGTACTCTCATATGGATTTGGTGGTGATGGTGGATGGTGTGGATATGCAAAGGGGAACTACTGTGGCAGGAAATCGTTGCTATTACTTGAAGGGGCCATTGGTGTTTTTAGAGCAAGCATTAATACAATTTGCATTGTCTACTTTGTCAGAAAAAAGTTTTGTTCCTTTGTATACACCATTTTTTATGAAAAAAGAAGTAATGCAGGAAGTGGCTCATTTAAGTGATTATGAGGAGATGCTTTACAAGGTTAATAATTGTAGTTTCATAATTGCATTTTTTATATAAATTTTTAGGTTATTGGCAAGAGCTCTGAAATTGTGGATGACAGTAATGTGGAAGAAAAGTATCTTATTGCAACTAGTGAACAACCGATTGCAGCTTTTCATAGGTTGTGAACTTATGATAAGGATATTTGATAGTAATGGTGTAATGTTGATATTATTTTTATAGAGGTGACTGGTTAGATCCTCAAACATTGCCTTTGAAATATGCTGGACTGTCATCTTGTTTCCGTCAGGAAGTTGATTCACATGGTAGGGATACTAGAGGAATATTCAGAGTGCATCAGTTCCAAAAGGTATTGGTACATTTTACCATTTGATTACCATAATAACTGTTTAAGTGTTTGAAAGTATTTCAAAATTGAATTTTGAGCTTACGTGTACACTTGTATGTATGTATTACTTTAGATTTGGGGTAATGGACTTTTGTTACTTATTACTAGAAGTAGTGCATTTGTTTTGAAAGAGCAGCAGGGCACATTAAACTTTCAGTGCTATTTGAAAAAACCCACTGACCATTGTGTACACTAATGAATAAATAAAATAAGTTATAAGATTATGAGATGACACAATGGCACAGCCTGATTTGTGCATGCTTCTGCAGATATCCTGGGTATGTTATTATCAGGAGTACTCTTGTCTTGATGTACATGTATCATTGTTGTAGGTTGAACAATTTTGCTTAACTAGTCCTCATGATGATGTTTCTTGGAAGATGTTTGATGAGATGATTTCAAATGCAGAATTTTTTTACCAGCAGCTTGGCATTCCTTATCGAGTTGTTAATATAGTTTCTGGTTTGTTTCACTTTTTGAGATATTATTATAGTAAGTGTTTTATTTGTAGGTGAGTTAAATCTTGCGGCAGCTATGAAGTATGATTTGGAGGGATTGTTTCCTGGATCTGGAGCCTATCGAGAATTAGTTAGCTGTTCTAACTGCTTGGACTATCAAGTGAGAAGGCTTCAAGTTCGTTTTGGTCTAACAAAAAAGATGAATGCACAAGTAATTCTGAAATACGCAATTATGATTATAAAGTTATCTTTACAGGCTGATTATGTCCATATGCTTAATGCTACAATGTGTGCAACAACTCGTACCATTTGTGCTATTTTGGAAAATAATCAAACTGAAGAAGGTGTTGTAGTCCCTGAAATTTTACGTCAATACATGCCTCCAGGTATATTTTGTCATTTTAAGAAATGTTTGTCAGGAATATATTTATTTTTAGCATACAAAGAATTTATTAAATTTGTTCAAGCTGCACCTATTCATGAACCCATCACAAAAAAGCAGGAAAATCAAATGGCAGGCATGGAAAAGGATAATGAAGCACAGTCATAAATTACAAATCTTTTTTATGAGCTCTTCGAAAGCCTGTTATTTTACTCCTGAGAAAGTCCAAACTTGTCATTCATTTTATGCCATGTCAGATCCGTGAAATATTTCTTATTCTGTGGATTTATAACTCTCAATAATGCCACGGTAGGGGTGTATTCACGGAAGGGGCTGGCTCCGAGACTAGTGCTGAGGGTGCTTGCATTGGGTAAATCTTAAACAAGCAATCTAAATGAAATTGTAGAAGGCATATTTAGACAATAACTCAATATGATTACACATAAAATACCTCTGAATTTCATAGGTGGATTAAGTGGGGTGCCACTTGCAGGCCTAACCACAACACAGTCATCAGCCAACCAATTACACGGCAATTTACATACACAGACTAATGATGTTAAAAATATTAGGATAATGAAGAAATGAGAAGTATTCCCCAGTCAATTTATTAGCCATCATAAATGCATAACCTAATAATAATCCAGATACATCCCCCTCACAGCGTACAGAGAAATGGTGTCACTTATTAGTCTCGCGTAGCCAGACCCATTTTGACATTTGGACGGACTAGTCACCTATGTGAAGGAAGGATGAAGTAGCTTGGTGATCGGATTCTACTCTTAGAGCCATTATCTGCTGTCTTCTCGCTGTGCTTGTCCTTCCTAGGCCTAATGAGAACATTGAGAAGAGGCTCTAAGAAGTAATTTACTAATTTATAGTCAGACCACACCTTTCAATTAATAAAGTTGACCAAGACCCTCAAACACGAGACATGTCTTTGGACCTCTTATTGTTTCGTGCTGACCAAGGTGGCAATCCAGATTTGATGAGAGACATACAGAAAAAGAGATTCAAAGATGTAGTTCACGTGGACAAAGTGGTTGAAATGGATACTCAATGGAGAAAGTGTAAGCAGAGACACTTTTTAATAGTAGCATGAACGAATGAATGAATGCCATTATTAATGTTGATAAAAAATAATAAAAATCTTGATATAGAATATTGTGTGGCTCAGCTAATTTATTTGGGTAATGAGTAGTCAGGTTTTGTGTTGTTTTTTTGCGTAAGTGTGCATTTTATGTGTCATGTCATGTAAATACTGCTAACAATTCATGTAGATATTATACATGTAATTGTATAATTTGATGCTAAAACTCCTAGACTTTCCTTCATTGCCCTGATCCCTCTTTCATTAATTCTTGCTTTCTTCTCTTTGTATTTTGAGTTTGTTTCTTCTTTAAGTTATGTACATGTACATACTGTACCAATTAAATTTTTAAGGGCTGTAAATTTTCATTAAAATAATGCCGAAAATTTTCTATGCAGCTATAATCCAACTTTTTAGCTTTTGAGAGTCTTTGTGACTGTATATACTGTATGTCCTCGAATAGACCCTGCACATCAATTATGACCTGCCCTCGAATAGTCCCTGCACCTGTCAAGTTTGAGTGAAATAATAGTCCCCCTCTAATTGTACCCGCATAGTTTAATTTTCAATAAATTTTGGGCGTGGCCTTTTTGCTGTGATTATGGTGCGGAGTATGCCAAGGAACATGCAGTGAGCCTGAGCAAATAGTTGATCCCTTGTTTGACCTAGTTGCGAAAGCACTGTAAACAGTCAAGCTGGGCATTCTCTCGTGAGTTAAAAAGCTTCCAGTAGCTAGAGCTGCTCTCTAAACATCTCGAGGTAGTAAAGCAAGACTTTTCCTAACAGAAGAGAAAGGCCTCACAGATTAACTGATAACATTATCAGCCTCAGATGAATTATTATTACCCGCCCTCGCATAATAACCTAATATTATCTTTACTGAGATTAATAGTAATCGTGGGGTCTATTCAAGGAAATACGGTATCTCAGCTGAGTTTGACCCAAGAAAAACTGGAATAACTTTTTATGGGAATGTAGGATAAGGATGAAACTTTTACAGGTTCTTAGTTGCCCAATGCCAGATTGCCATCACAGGATCTCAGGTCTTGGGTCTCTCAGCCCTTGGGAACCCTGAGAACTGGATGCTGCCTTTAAATCCAATGGCATACCAAAATGACGTTTTATGACAATTTATCTACATCATAGTTTACATTAGAACAGTGAATAAGTTATAGTGAATAACAAACTTTAAATTTATGCATTGATAAATGTACATGTAACCCTTGAAAAAATTTTTACTGTATATGATGGTAACATGTATTTTTGTTTTACACTGTATGTGACTTTCTGTTTATTTTTCCACATGCATTCTTGAAGGGTTGTAAAATTGATATCATTGTGCATGTCTTTTATATGTTTCTCTGTAAAATAAAGATTTGTTAAATAATAGTTTTTAGATGAAATTAGAAGCCTCAGATCTACATGCATTAAGGAAGTGGAATCGAAGCCTGTGTACATGTACATGTAGTGTTTATAGAATCCCCAACTTCTATTTATAATGAACTAATTAAATTGAGAGATTATTTTTGTATTATATTGATGAGCAGTGTACAAAGTACTACAAATGTGCATATAAATGAGATATTTAAAGCTAACTCTGTTTGTATTGCTGAAGCATTAAATTTATTTCCAAACCTCTTCATTTTCATTGTATTATTGACTTTTAATTGCAGTGCGTTTTGAATCTGATAATTGGAATAAGTTAAAGAACCTTTGTAGCAAGACAATTGGAGAGAAGATGAAGGTATTTATTATTATTAGCTTTAATTGTGTTATGAACAATGTATTGATTTTATTATTTAGAAAAAAGAACCCATTGGTGAATCTGCTGATATACCTGAAAGTCTTGTTTTGAAATTAGATAGTATTACACCAGATGAAATTAAAGTAATTACACTTGCACATGTACATGTATGTATATGTAACCTTTGCTTAATCCTGTACTGCAGTCACTGACTGTTACTCAAATCAAACGATTGCAACAGCTTATTGAGGAGGCCAGCGATAAAAACTCAACAAAAAGAAAGGAGCTTGAAGAAAGTCGTTCGTTTCATTTAGCCCAGATTGGGAACTCTCTTCATCCGTCTGTTCCAATATCTGATAATGAGGTCTGGGGTTTGTAACATATGCTGTAAAATATTTTTACAATTGTTTATACCATCATAATCATAGTTTTGAATAACATCACAATTTTCTATTTATAGTATGGTGTAGTGTATACATGTACATGTATGTATATGTACATGTAGATGTAAATGTATCCTACATGCAGTTATTTCTCTGCTGTGCTTACATCATGTTCTACTTGTTTATCAATGATTGCTTTGACAAAAGTCCTTTCCTTTTTAGGACAATAATCGAG
>NW_003546249.1:760809-789947 GCF_000090795.2 Amphimedon queenslandica | reverse complement strand
ATTTGGTGATGCATCTATTCGTAAAAAGTACTCTCATATGGATTTGGTTGTGATGGTGGATGGTGTGGATATGCAAAGAGGCACAACTGTGGCAGGAAATCGTTGCTATTACTTGAAGGGGCCATTGGTGTTTTTAGAGCAAGCTTTAATACAGTTTGCATTGTCCACTCTGTCAGAAAAAAGTTTTGTTCCTTTGTATACACCATTTTTTATGAAGAAAGAAGTAATGCAAGAAGTGGCTCAATTAAGTGATTTTGATGAGATGCTTTACAAGGTTAACAATTATAGTTTCGTAATTGCATATTTTTGTATAAATATTTAGGTTATTAGCAAGAGCTCTGAAATTGTGGATGACAGTAATGTGGAAGAAAAGTATCTTATTGCAACTAGTGAACAACCAATTGCAGCTTTTCATAGGTTGTGAACTTATGATAAGGATATATGTATTTGATAGTAACTGTTTAATGTTAGTATTATTTTATAGAGGTGACTGGTTAGATCCTCAAACATTGCCTTTGCGATATGCTGGACTGTCATCTTGTTTCCGTCAAGAAGTTGGTTCTCATGGTAGGGACACAAGAGGAATATTCAGAGTGCATCAGTTCCAAAAGGTACTGGTACATTTTACAATTTCATGACCATAATAACTGTTTAAGTGTTTGAAAGTATTACATGTACTGTACAGTGTATACACTCATTTTTATTACTAGAAGTAGTGCATTTGTTTTTTGGAGAGCTGCCGGGCACTGATTTCAATGCTCTTGCAAAAATTCTCTGCTCTAATTGATAAATAAAATGAAGAAAGTATACCTATGATGACACTGATTGGTGCATGCTGCTGCAGGCATCATGAGAATGTTATTATCAGGAGTAATCTTGTTTTGATGTGAGTGTACATGTATCATTGTTGTAGGTTGAACAATTCTGTTTAACTAGTCCTCATGATGATGTTTCTTGGAAGATGTTTGATGAGATGATTTCAAATGCAGAATTTTTTTACCAGCAGCTTGGCATTCCTTATCGAGTTGTTAATATAGTTTCTGGTTTGTTTCACTTTTAAGATATTACTTATATTAAGTGTTTTATGCATTTACATGCATTTAGGTGAGTTAAATCTTGCTGCAGCTATGAAGTATGATTTGGAGGGATGGTTTCCTGGATCTGGAGCCTATCGAGAATTAGTTAGCTGTTCTAACTGCTTGGACTATCAAGCGAGAAGGCTTCAAGTTCGTTTTGGTCTAACAAAAAAGATGAATGCACAAGTAATTCTGAAATATGCAATTATGATTATAAAGTTATCTTTACAGGCTGATTATGTCCATATGCTTAATGCTACAATGTGTGCAACAACTCGTACCATTTGTGCTATTTTGGAAAATAATCAAACTGAAGAAGGTGTTGTAGTCCCTGAAATTTTACGTCAATACATGCCTCCAGGTATATTTTGTCATTTTAAGAAATGTTTGTGTCAGGAATATATTTATTTTTAGCATACAAGGAATTTATTAAATTTGTTCAAGCTGCACCTATTGATGAACCAATGACAAAAAAGCAGAAGAAGCAAATGGCAGGCATGAAAAAGGATAATGAAGCACAGTCATGAATAACTCGAATCTTTGTAATTTCAATTCACATTATTGTAGAGGTGTGGCATTTTCTTTTAAATTTAATTTATAATTGGAGTTAAGACTTTGGACTTGGCTAGTTGTTATGATGAGTTCTAAGGGTGATGGTGCACTTCCTTCTGTGATGCAGTGCGTAGTATGCTATGGTCCAAGTAGGTTTAAGGCAATGGCTCTTAAGCAATAAGGATTATAGCTGATTTATAGACGACTATCGCATGGAGACACGCCCCATTCCTGTCATTGGAGATGACGAAGTATTGGTGAAAGTACTGGCTGTTGGAATTTGTGCTGGAGATGCTAAATGTTTTTCTGGAGCACCTTATTTTTGGGGTAAGCTGTTTTAGTAGAATTCAATAATTTAAGCAAGAATAGGTAGTGACACTTGGCCTCAATATGTTCAGCCACCTGTAATCCCTGGACATGAATTTGTTGGGGAGGTAGTCAAGCTTGGTAAAGGTATGTCAACTTAGCTATAAATCTATGAATAATTGCATGAAAATTTTTTATTGCCGCTTTGGTGTCAAGGGTGTTGTTTAGCCATGGTTTGAAAAGAGGGAGTTCATTTTTGGTGTTGCAATTTAGAGATTGTGAGGCACTGCTGCAACTATGGCTTTTGCTAAGATTCTCTGATCTGAAGGTAGTTTGAATGAGCCTCCTGGCTTTGGGCTTGTGTACTGAGTTTGCACATTTTGTCAAAGGCGGCAACAGGGGCAATTCAGAAGGTGATCATTGACCTAAAGCGTGACGGATGGTAGGAATTTTTAATTTAAATCAGATAATCAAACTTGCATTTCAAGGCCAACCTCATCCACTTTCAGCCATACCCACATGCCTAAATTAAATTCTATACCCCTGTACTGTATTTCATAGGCATTTAAACAGGGGCGTATCCAGGGGGGGTGCTGAGGGTGCTTGAGCACCCCCCTTATGGCTGGGCTCAGAAAAAAATTACTGAAGTTCTGGACTCTTGCATCACTACCAAGCCTCTTCATAAAGTTATCTAGCCCCCTGATTATGATTTCAGCAGTTTCCAGTGCTTTAACAAGTGATCAGAAGTACCAGTGTGCTTGAAATTATCCTGACCCCACCCGTAATTGACGAAAATGAACGAAAACGCCGTTTTACTGCCGTAAAATGGATGTGGTCAAAATCGCAGTGCGCTTCGCGCGCCCCTCATTACCAATCCTGTCCATTTCTGTACTCCAGCATCCCCCTTTCCAAATTTCTAGATACGCCCCTGTTTAAACCTGTACATGTACATGTATAAATGGATTGCATGAATCTTCTCACTTGTAAATAAAGAAGTCACTACTCTAATGTACTGCTTTTGTTAATGTAGCTATAAAAATATTGGAAATAAGTGCATGACCAAATGATTTATGGCAATTGGTGCGACTATAAAAAGTGTTGCTAACTTACTTTTCAAACTTAAAATATTAATTTTATGTTCAGTATGATTAATCATGCATTTCTTTTCGATGATGGGTTTACCACACTAAAGATTCCATTAAAACTTGATTACTTTTATGCTCCAGTTGCCCTCCAATATGGCCAATAGTATATTAGTGTTTTAACGATATGTATAATAATCAAATAACATAAAAGTATTGATTTTAATTTTAATAGTTCACAATTTTGTTTGTATGTTTAAATTAAGTTTCCTGATTTTTTTAAACACTAAGAATTAATGAGTTAATTTACATGCAATAGGTGTAGACTGCTGTTTTATTTTGGAGCTAAAATGTGTAACTAAGAGTAGCTCCTAAGTATGATGAAGTATAACTATATGAGTAAAATAATTATTTTATAGATGCAAAGGCAAAGCATAATTTGGAAGTAGGTGATTATGCTGTATCTGAAAACATTGTTCCTTGTTGGGAGTGTCGCTATTGTAAAAGAGGAAGCTACAACATGTGTAAGTAGAGTACGATATAGTGCTGCTCCTTTAATAATTGTTTAGGTATTCCTCACGATGTATATGGTTTTCATCAAAATTCATTTGGTAAGACAATGAAATCTCATGATTAATAATAATAATAACTTATAGGTGCAATGTGTCAGTACATGAAGTATCCCAGCAAAGCTATTAATCATAAGGTAATTCTTCTGGTATGCCTAAATGACAAAATTAAAATTATAAGTAGATATCCAAATCCATTCCACCTTGGAAAGCTGCTTTTATTGAGCCATTAGCATGCTCTGTACATGCAGTTGAACTTGGCAAAATTGAGTTTGATGATGTTGTGGTGGTTTCTGGTTGTGGACCATTAGGTTTAGGCATGATTGCTGCAGCTAAATTGAAATGTCCAAAGTTGTTGATTGCTATGGACCTCTATGATTGGAAGGTATGCATGTTAATAACTCATTTTTTGTTGTTTGATCTAAAAAATTGTGAAGTTTAAGCAAAAAAAAACTCCAGTGGAGCATGAACAAATAAGTGTCATTGTGATTCACAGAATTTGTAGTATTTTTGTGAAATATATTATTCACCTCTTTGAGCTACGTACATGTACATGTGATTTTTGATCCATAATCTTGTATAGCTGGATATTGCTAAAAAGTGTGGAGCGGATGTGACCCTTAATCCTGCTACTTGCAATGCAATTGAAAATGTTAAAAAACTGACTGATGGATATGGATGTGATGTATACATTGAAGCAACTGGAAATCCTGCTTCAGTGAAACAAGGGTAAGTATAAGCTGTTAATGGTATTTTAGTAAATATTGTGTTTTTTTACTATACAGATTACAGATGATTGCTAGACAAGGAACTTTTGTGGAGTATAGTGTGTTTGGTAAAGAAACTACTGTTGATTGGACTGTTATATCTGATGCAAAAGGTTGTTAATATTGGAGATATGTTATGAATGTTTTACCTCTTTTTTGAACAGAATTGACAATAAGAGGTGGTCATTGCAGCCCTTATACATATCCTGTTGCTATAAGAATGATTGAAAATGATCAAATACCACTAGAGGTATTTAATTTGAATTAAATTTGTTAACAGTAATTATACTTTTGTTTAGGATATAATAACTCACAGGCTACCAATGAAAGAATTTTTGAAAGGAATTGAACTAGTCAACAAAAGTGCTGAATCTATAAAAATAGTTTTATTGCCTTGGGAAAATTAATTAGAAATAACTGTAATTGATTTATCTATTTTTGTTGTTGCTGCTATACTATATCCCAGTTCAGTTTGGGCCGGAAGTGGAAGCAGCTGCGTGGAATTTGAAAAATGTAATTACGTCACAAAAATGAAGTATTTTAATGATATTCATAGAAGTATGGCGGCTGTGTTGTTTCACTCTTAAAACAGTCTTGCTCTTCCTGATAAGCAGTACAATAGCTACTGGAGTCAACTAGTCTTCATAAAGGCCATCATTATCAGAAGATCTTGCTCTGTTAGCTTTTTAAAACAAGAATTATCAGTTTGGGCGCTCGACCACATGTTCTTATGTAAACTATGACGTAGATAAATTGTCATAAAACGTCATTTTGGTATGCCATTGGGTTTATAGGGAGAACCTGGTTTTCAGGATTCCCAAGAGCTGAGGGACCCAAGATTTCACAGATTTTGATGGACTTTGGCGACTAAGAACCTGTGAAAGTTTCATCCTTATTCCACATTCCTATAAAAAGTTATTCCAGTTTTTCTTGTCCCAAACTCAACTGGGATATAGTATACATGATTTTATTCATTAAAGGGCGAGGTCAATGGAACTTGTATAACATGTAATCAATGATCGTAAATAACATAATAACGTTAGTAGTACTTAACAATGGCAGCTTCCAGGGTTATTTCAAGATCATTTGATTATCTCGTGATAGGTGCTGGATCGGGAGGAATTGCTAGCGCCAAGAAAGCTGGGGCTTTAGGTGCAAAAGTTGCTATAATAGAACATGGGCCATTGGGAGGAACATGCGTAAGTGATGTTGATTTAATGTTTCATTAGTCTAATCATGTGACTGTTGGGTATTTAAAATGTGATAAACTGAGTGACAGTTGAGTATAATTTTTGTTGATCTTGGTCTTTTTTTATTTCAAACCTCAAAGAGCATACCGGTACTTTTCTTGTACTAGTATAACAATATTCTTTTTTTGTTGTGATACTGTAAATAACAGGGCTTCTTTTCGTCTTGCTAACCAGACCATTCCCCAACTTACAGTCACTGGGGTAGATGACGGGAAAGAGTCTGGTATTTTGCTTAATGTAGTTTTGTTCTGACAAGTTGTGATGTAACGAAAATGTCATGTGTAGAAGACTGCCCCTACCCATGTATTGCCATGCCACATACATGTATAATGCAGCAAAAACTTTTGTGCTAATTAATGGGTCCAGTGCAATTGAACCAATACCATTTATATATGTAGAGCAACAATAAAATTTAACCAAATGGCCCATTTTACAAAGATGCTTGATGCTACCACTTTAGCTTTTTTCTTCAGCACTTTTCCACATTTTTTCTGGAGACACCATTTTAATAATCAAAATTTTTATGTGACTTTTGGTCACATGTGAAACTTAATTTATGTCTGGACATAAGAACCAAAGTATATTAAGCAGTGTGCCAGACCTTTCTCCCATAGGTGAGATTAGTATACATCAAGAGTGGATAAGGAGGAGGGGAGAGTGTCTAACTGCCCTATGCTGCTAGTGATATGTGCGCGTAGAAGTCTTTCACAGTTTGTTTAGCACCTTCTTTGACCTGTTTAAACATCAACAGCCATGATAGTAAATGGGTGTGTTTCTAATAACCTATATGGTGCACCCACCCACACGTGTAGTCACGATGTTTCAAGAGGAAGAGTCAGAACTACAGCACAATCCAGATTGAGAGCATCTAATCTTGATGAGCGCCATGCCACTACACCTAAGCGCCCTAAAGCATCAAGAAAGAGGACATGGAGCCAAGAGTCAGAAGCCTCTGCTCCAGTGAACTCAGATCTGTAATACTTCGTTTTTAAGATCAACAGCAGTTAACAGCCCGTCTCAAAAGTACATGTACCACATATTCTTTCACTTCTATTATTATCTTTACTCTTGATGTGGGTCCCAAGGGACCAGACTAAAGGAGGATGATCATTGATCAAGAGCTTTTCATGTGTCAATAACAAACATGGTTTGTGTGCTTGGAAACTACAAATCTCTTCAGAATGGTACAAAGTGACTGGTACAACAAGGTGAGGTCAAATTCTGCTTCCAAGGTCTCTGGTCAAGGCTCTTGCTGCTCAGTTCAGCAGCCATTTTTATATTACAGTTAACTTAAGTACACGCCCAACTATGGCTTCAGTGCAGTTATCACTTATTGTGCTAAATAAGGTATGCGGGAATGTACAAATAATAACCATAAAACTTCTACGCGCACATATCACTAGCAGCATAGGGCAGTTAGACACTCTCCCCTCCTCCTTATCCACTCTTGGTATACATGTAGCTCATGAGACTAGCTTCTTTATTAGTATTGTATGCCTATAGCCAGACCACACTCTCTGGCGGATGTTGTTTGCTATGCCTTACTGATGGATTGATAGGCTGATAATCTGTTTAATTTATTTTTCTACTTTACTTAAAATATTATGCCTCCACAATGGCAGCCAAAATGAAATTTGAAGTTTTTGTTAATAGCATATGAGTCAGTATCATTAATATAAATATCATACGTGCACAGTACATCTATGTCTGAGCTGGTAGATAATCATAAGTATCACATTGCATCATAGAAATGAAAACTATGGACGTATCATAAATCAGGTTATTTTTAGTGGTTTTAAAATAATTATAAAATGGAATATTTAGACATTTTAAATTTGTGCATGCTTGATTCATACGTGAGAGGAATAATTAGAAATTTTAAATTTAGTATGTCTCTTTGCCTTATGAAAATTACTATCTCTCTGATTTATTGGACATGTATATGCAATATTAGGCAATTGTTCTGTCATTTTATGAACATTTGGTTTTTTTGTGACAGATCTACAGAAAATTTTGCACCTTTCTGGGCATAGAAAGTTTTTAATTTTTGTGTTGTAATGATGGTGTTAGCATGTTTATGTCAGCTTTGCATGTATCAAGATTACATAGATATTATGTACTCTTTTATGTATGGAATTGTAGGTACATTGTAGCTGCCAAAAGAGTAACCTAAGTTTAAGTGATGGCCAACTAAGAAACTATACATGTGGCAATTTTGATACAATAAATAGAACTTGTACATGTATGATAACTACATTGTGTAATTATGTGGCCAGCTCAAACTCATGTTTAGTCAGATTATGTCAAAATGCTAAAATGAAATGCAAGCTGTAAAACAATTATTTCCTTATAGAAATATTTATACCGAGTACTGTACGTGTACATGTAATTACATGTGTCTGTAAAATTAGATTCTCATTTCCCAATTGGTTAAAGTGCCTTATATCTTGTTGGGTTGTGCTGGCTCATTTTTTGTGTTCACGTATTACCCTTGGTGTGTAGGCAAGGATGCACAGTGTACATGTATGAATTTCCTTGTTGACCAGTGAGTGTGTGACTGCATGCATGTATAATGCTAGCCAAAGTTTAGTTGCCTTAATTGCTTTTTCACTCAAAGTTTTGTTTTGCTGTTATAGATTGTTGGCTTTTGCTCTTGAGGTGGCAAAAACTGAAGCAAAATTAGTATTGCTCAACCTTACAACAAACAGCAGGGACAGAATATTTTTAATATTTTATAGCATATCTTAAGAAAAATAAAAGCATTTTATTTTACTACTGTAGGACGATTAATATTTGCGACTGCTAATATTTGCAAATTCTTCCACTGCTAACAATTGCCATAGCAACCGGATGCTATTTTAATTGAAAATGGCACAGTATTCAAGCACAGCACCAGGCTACAGTGTTCCTGAGTTGTTATTCTTCTTGCTGTTACTAATTCTTGGTCTCTTTGAAGCTACTTTAGCTAGTTCTTTCTAGAAATATTGTGTCTTGGGACTCTCCACCCATTCTAGTTTAGACTAGTTAGTGTTTATTGACTCGGGTGTGGTTTATAATCATGACTGATGAACCAGCATTTTGTCAAAAAAGTATACATGTGTGCATTGTTAAAACTTTTAGGGACTAAATGGTATACACGAAATATCATGTGTATGGCCATTTTTAATGGAAGCCAGCACACTCTTTTAGCTGCACCTTATATCATCAGTTTGGGCATTTGTAAGAGTACACTCAACCAAGAGTAGTTGATTACTGTATATACCAGTTATTTACATGTACATTGTAGCTGTGGATCATTTGTTTGACCATTTCAATTTTATTTATGAATGCTTGTGAAGTTTCCCAATGTGCTATTTATCATTTTAGTTTTTGTTAATTATATGCACACAATTAATAGAAGGTAAATGCAACTTTTTTTTTGTTAAATATATGTGGTATTTTTTGTGTATTAATTGTTTTTGAGACCTCACAGTGTGTTGGTTTTATATTTTTCTAATATATCTAAGCTATGTTTTTCTTATTAAATTTTAATGTGTGATTACAACTTGTTTTGTGTTTTATGCTTGTTTTTAGGTCAATGTGGGCTGTGTTCCTAAAAAGGTATGATGCTTTTTGTTGTAGAATGTATATTTTAGGTTAAACAGGTTATGTTTTATGCAGCTTCTCATGCTGAATCTCTTCATGATCATCAGTCTTATGGTTTTGATATTTCTGCCGATGATAAAATATTTAATTGGCCGTGAGTAAAACACTAACTTTTTCATTAATAATGCGTAATGTTTTGCAAATATTATTCATTTTTAAACAGAAAAGTTAAAAAAGAGAGGGATTCTTATATCAAACGATTGAACAAGATATATGAATCTGGTTTAGAAAAAGTACCTGCATGCACATACATGTACATGTATATTTACCTGAACAGATTATCACTGTTAGATCTAGAGAAAGTTTCGGAGTCTTTTGATGTTCCATGTTTTGTCTAGGTCTCCTGAAATTTTTCATTTTTGACTTTTGGTCTCTCATATTTTGCCTAAATCTCTTTAAGTTGCACAAATTAGTTAGATTGATCTCCCACAATTTATTTCTAGATCTAACAATGAATTTATGTTATACATGTATATGTATTAGGCTAATGTTGAGCTTTTTCTTGGACATGCAAAATTTGTCAGTCCCAATGAAGTCCTTGTTAATGATGTTACACTAACTGCCAAGCATATACTAGTTGCTACTGGAACAAAACCAATTATTCCTGATGTACCTGGTAAATTATAATTACATTTATTACATGCTTTTCATGTACATGCATCGAAGGAGCTAAATTGGGGATTACTAGTGATGGTTTCTTTGAATTGGAAGAACTACCGAAGTAATCTAACTATACTATAACATGCATTATACTTCTATATAGGAAAGTTGTAGTTTCTGGAAGTGGGTACATAGCAGTTGAGATGGCTGGTATTTTAAGAGCTCTTGGTTCAGAAGTGTCATTAGTCATTCGTAGAGGAAAAGTATTGAAAAAATATTTATCATATGTTATTAATTCCTGCTATAGATATTGCGTTCTTTTGATGATATGTTATCAGATGCTCTCATTGATGAAATGAAACATTCTGGTATTAATATTATACCCCATTCTAAGGTTAGTTATTATTGAACTGTATTTTCCTAATGTTTTTTTAGATTACTAGTGTTGCTCAACAGCCAGATAAACTTCTTGAAGTTTCAGTTAGTCCATTTGATGGAGAAGGTGAAGTCAAGAGTTTATCAAATGTTGACTGTCTGCTTTGGGCTGTTGGTAGAGATGCCAATGTTAATGATCTTCAATTGGAAAAAGCTGTAAGTATTGTAGTGGTAATGACAACTTTGTAATAGCTAAAATGAATTAATCTTTATTATGTTTATGCTGAATTAATTAAGACAATTTACACAGTTAATAGAGCCATGCACATGTACACTCAATGCCTATAAATGCACATTGAAAATTTTCATACTTGATCTTCTGATGTCGATACCCATTAAAGATGGTGTCCTTTAATTGAATATGCTCAGTTTGGAATTGGATCAAAGTGCATTGATAGTTTATAAAGATGCAGAAGAATTAATAAATGTTATGAAACTTAATGTTTCAAGATTAGTATTACATTGTACTCTTGGTATATAATGTTACCTATGTGCACCTTAATGTTGCATAATAGGGGATTGAACAGGACAAATCTGGCTTTATTGTTGTTGATGAATATCAAAATACTAATGTTCCTTTCATTTATGCTCTTGGAGATGTTGCTGGCAAAAAACTGTTAACTCCAGGTATGCTTTGTTGTCACATACATTATTTTGGCTGTTTGCAGTTGCAATTGCAGCTGGGAGAAAACTGTCTCGAAGGTTATTTAATGCTGAGGATGTAAAATTGGATTATGAGAATATCCCAACTGTTGTGTTCAGTCATCCTCCTATTGGAACGATTGGACTCACTGAAGGTTTCTGAACACTAATAAGTATCGTCATGTGTCAATGTTTGATTTTTAGCTGAAGCCATAAAAGAATTTGGAAATGAAAAATTGAAGATATATACATCAACTTTTACTCCATTATATTATGCCCTAACAAGCCGAAAAGTCAAATGCCACATGAAACTGATATGTGTGCTTCCTGATGAGAAAGTAAGTGCTTTGATTTATGATATGTCTACATGTACATGTATATGCATTGTTTTACATATACTGTACATGTAGCTGCCAGCATTATGTGTTTGTAAGATTGTAAGTGGCTTTTTTTGTGCCATTACAGATTGTTGGACTTCATATCATTGGCATGGGTTCTGATGAAATGCTGCAAGGCTTTGGAGTTGCAATTAAAATGGGTGCAACAAAGGTAAAAACTGACTTTAATAGACAATGTACATGTGTTTATAATATATTTACATGTAGGATGATTTTGACAATTGTGTTGCGATTCATCCTACTAGTGCAGAGGAACTTGTTACAATGAAGTAACTTTTTGTTAAATTCAGTATCATGATACAGTTTAAAGTTCATTTTTATTTGCTTTATGATTTTGATCTACACGTAGGTAGTGAAATTAGTATTATTATAAATAGTGTTGCATTATTAATTTCAAAAGTCACACTTGAAGCTCTAAGATTAAGTCATCCTCGGCAATACTGTCCCCTTCTTTTACATATATAGTCTTGACCTATCAAATATTATAAAAATGGTATAATATAAATGTACATTTAATTGTTAATTATTACTCAAAACAGTCATAGGCAGTGTGCATGTACCTTTCCAGTTAATGGTGCAAAGAGTGGGTTTTGCATTTTCATGGCCTCCAGAGTTACAATTGCAACACCCTTCTCAACCTACATGTACATTGTACATGTTTCATTGAAATTAGTAAAATTAATTTTCAGTGCATGATATACACATACTTCATCTCCTTCCTTGCAGACAATGGATTTCACAATTCCTGGCATAGGAGCTTTCAGTATATGAGCCAAACTATCCTATTGTAGAAATCAGTGACATTAATGCAATTAAGTCATTATGTCAATGTCCTAATTCACCTTTGACTTCTGTGGAACATGTTCATTCATGCTTGCTTGTTTACTATTTAAAACTTGTACAGAGTACTGTCAAATCAATTAAATCATATAGATAACAAGCATCTATACCTTATCACCATAGAGCCTTAGGTCCATTGTCTGTCCCTTTCTATCCTCAAACTGATCAAAGCAAAGTACATGCACACTGAACATGTATGTATTTGAATACTTACATGGATTGTTTCTTTAACATCATCTACGCTAAGATTCACAATAGCATTACCTAGTTGCCACTCTGACAATATTTTTATTTGCTTTCCATTAATATTAGCAAAGAAGGTATCATGATTTTCCTCTATTTCTACTTTGTAAGAGTCTCCACCGATTAACAGGAACAATATATGCTTGCTACCATCATCTTTTGCTGACTTCATTTGCCTGTTCAGTTAGAAAATGAAGCATATATATTTTATATACTAACCTGTTTTGATTACAAAATGCTGGGGCAGCATTAGTTCGTTTAATGTGAATAAAGCTGGCAGCTGCAATCAAAATTTCAGTACCTCTTTCATCCAATTTACGTCCTATCAAAGTAATTATCAATGTAAATGCATTTTGATCCATAGTACATGCATGTACCTTGAAAACCATTTGGATATACTTCTTGAATGAAATTAGTACTTATATCACCTGAGATAAAGTCTGGGTGACTAATAATATCTCTTACTACTGGTATATTATGAGTTACACCTAGCATATAAGTATAAAAAGTTCATTATTGTCAACAATAAAAATCAACACCTTTAATGCAATAATTATCTAATGCCTTAGCTAATGTTGTAAGGGCAGTTGATCGATCTTTTCCATGTGTAACTAACTGTCACAATAAAGATCTTGGATCACATATTCCCAGTAATGTCAATATTCATACTTTTGAAATCATGGGATCATAGAACATACTGATAGTACTACCTTCTTCAATTCCTGTGTCAACTCGAATCTATTACACATGCTACACTTATACCTATAGAGAATCATTATCTCACTGACCATTTCATTTGCAGCTTGGGATGGCTCAATATACTTCGACAAGTATCCAACTGATGGAAGAAACCTTACTGGATCTTCAGCATAAATTCTTGCCTCAACTGCCCAGCCATTAATACCAATATCATCTTGTGTAAAAGACAACTTGTGACCTGTCATTAATGCTGAATAAATACATATATATATAATATTAGCTTTATATACCAGCAGCAGATAGTATCATTTCTTTTACTAAATCTACTCCTGTGATGCATTCCGTTATAGGGTGCTCTACCTGAAGCCTTGTATTCATTTCCAAAAAATAGAAATTCTTTTGTGGATCAACTAAAAACTCCACTGTCCCTATTACCACAAGTTTTTCACAAAACTATAACACTAAAATTAACAATACCTGCAGAGTTATACTGAACTGATTTAGCTAAAGCCACTGCTTGCTGACCCATTGATTGCCGAGTAACAGGATCAATAAATGTACTAAAAATTTAACACAAAGTCATTATTTTGATATACACCGTACATGTATAAAAGCTAGCTTCAAAGTAGATTCACCTAGGAGCTTCTTCAATTACTTTCTGGTTTCTCCTTTGAATTGAACACTCTCTTTCATTCAAATAAACCTGAAAATGTAACTATGTACAAAAAGTGAAATATTATGTACCAACCACATTGCCATGTTCATCTCCCAAAACCTATAATGAATTACAACAAATTTATCAAGTTCAAATAAAATTACATCAATGACTTACCTGTACTTCAATATGCCTAGGCTTTTCAATAAACTTCTCAATTAACATCCTATCATCATTGACAGCTGTTTTAGCTTCTTCAGTGGCTAAATGAAATCCATCAATGACATCTTTCTCATCCCATGCTATCCTCATTCCTTTTCCACCACCCCCAGCAGATGCTTTAAGCATCACAGGGTATCCTTAAAGGAATATACTATTAATCCCCACTTTCATGCTTACATTACCTATTTCTTTTGCTAATTTAACAGCTTCAGTGCTATCCTATTGTGTCATTTAAATGCAGTTAAATAAAAGCATCAATATGTAGCAAACACAAACCTGAACAATCCCATCATATCCAGGTACAATGTTAACACCAGCCTCTGTGGCAGTTCTTTTACTTTCCAATTTGTCTCCCATTACATGTATTGCATGTGCATTAGGTCCAATGAAAACAACACCACGCTTGGCAAGTTCCTTTGCAAACTCTTTATTTTCTGATAAAAATCCATACCCAGGATGCACCTAAATTAATTATATGTAAAATAAATGTTCAGAAAATATTACCCTAGTCCTAATGTTATGTTGATGCTGGAGTTAAATTTGGTTCAACTATAGTGTAATGCATCAATTGAAAATTAAATTGCCCACAATTTTGATTAAAAATTAACAGTATGCTGGTAATAGTTGAAGGATTACATGTAGTTTCCAACATTTTTTGTTACATGAAATTATAGCAGAAAAAGTGCTTGTACTAATCAAAATTATTAATAAATACATAATAATTCTCGTTACACTTGCTTTTTTGTCATATAGCACATTTCATCAATACCATTAAGTATTAACAATAAAGACTAAACTACATGTAATCACTAATCAGCATGTTTTTGTCCTGGGACCTACAGATAATTTGAATAAATGAAATAGATATCAAGTTTTAAGCAGGATTAATTAGTATGGCCAAACTTTGCTCACATTAGACAAAAGCATTCATTAAGTAAAGGTTTGTGACTATCATAATGAAAGTTTTAATGCAACTCTATTCAATATAATGACAAATTCAGGTTGCCATTTTCTTTCTTAGCTATTGTCATTATAAAATGACATTAGTGGTAGTGAACCATATAGAACACTTACTGCTTGGGCCCCTGTTAATGAAATAGCATCTAGAATTGCATCCACATTAAGGTAACTTTGAGTAGCAACTGAAGGTCCAATGTGAACAGCTTCATCGGCCATTCTCACATGCAACTATAAATATTACAAAGCCATAATTGTGACTGTACAAAAAGAAATCTTACTGCTTGTGCATCGGCATCACTAAAAACTGAAACACATGAAATTCCCATTTCTTTACAAGTTCTTATTACCTAAAAACCATTATATACACATTTGCTTTAACAGCCTTCAATTAATTATGTACTCTGCATGCTATTTCTCCACGATTTGCAATCAGGATCTTGTCAAATGTCTAGCACAAAATACAAATTTCAATTAAAATGTAAGCTTACTGATCATAATAATACCTTTAAGTTCCCTCCATTACAGTATGCTTTTCTGAATCTAGGGGGTACTCTAAGAAAGTTACCTCTCACAAAAGAACGACTGAACATCTTTCCCTCTAGTAGCCACACCAACTTGAGGTAAAACCACACCTAAAACCACACCTTAATGGATAAGTAATGGGTGCGGCTTGGCAATTTTGCTGAGCTTGATCGTGTAATGCATGTGGTATGTGGTGTGATCACCATCTATGATTTCACCTATCATTTCACTGATTTGTGTGTAGTTTCACTAGGTGCAGTGGGACTAGAAGGGAAACCGTTAATATCAGAACTCACTCAACTCAGAGGAGTGTTATAGTTTTAGATCAGTACAATAGTCAGTGAAATATGATGGTAATGGAAACTCTGTTTGGACAACTCTCACTTTATCTTGGTTTACCTATGGACAAGGTATGTATGTATTAAATGTAAATAAATTTCATTCCTTGTGCTTTTTCCAGGTACGTTATGGATGTCTGTACTTTACATCATTTCCTCTTGCTCTGGTACTTCGCATTTTTCTCAACTACAAATATACTAGCAGTGTTATCAGGCATCTTTTCTGTATTATGTTTGGTATTTTGTACTGTTGGCTTTGTTTTCAATGGTAAGTTCAATTTTTATATGCTGTATATATAGTGCAAAATATTCAAGGGCTGTAAATTTCTTTAATTGACTTTTAAAAGCTATTTAGTTTTTGTGAAGTTTAGCTGTCGGCCATCTTGTATGGTCATAAATTAATTTTGTGAATCTTCAATGATTCAAGAAACCCATGAATTTACAGCCCTGAGAAATTTCGTGCTCTAAAATAATATTTTTCCGTTATTCTTGTTAGGCAAGTTTTCTATTTACTGGCATTTGTTTCTGTGGGATATATTCTACTTCTTACAGTGCCAAGTCATAGAGTACACACGTAAGTTCCTTATTTGTTATTACTAGTTAGTTACATGCATGTATGTTGAAGCTGTGTCGGTGTGTTGTACAGGTGCATTGATAGGCTAACAACTGGTTTAATTTTAATAATGAAGCTGTCACTTTGTCAGCTAGATCAGTTGTTAAAATACATGTAGCAACAAGCTTCTCTTGCAGTGATTTTGACCATAGCAAAATTTTTTGAGGCACAGATAACGTTTTATGTCTAGACTTTCATCTATACTTCTATTATGTTGTACTGGGCTTTTATTTGGGGATATACAGTACATGTACATGTAAATTGTACAAAGTAGTGCTACTAAACCATGAAAATTGTAAATAATTCTTTGTGAGATACTAAAATTTATTTTAAGTACAATGTAAAATGGCTTTTAGATGGACAAGAGGATTATGTACTTATGTTTGAAAGTTTTGATGACATATTTACAAAAGTGTGAATAAAAATGAAAAATAATGTTTGTCTTTTGTGAATACAGTGTATAACTACATTATTCTAGATACAGTTGTGAAAATAGTAATAGTAAATAACCATCCACTTCTATTGTGGAAACTTTGAAATGAGAATTGACCAGTTACTATTTCCACCTTTTTAGATTCACGCTTTGGTATGTTCTAACTGGAGTTAGTGTTGGACATGTGTACAGAATGTTAATTGATTATGGCAACTACACATTAGATTTCTCTGTGTAAGTTTTAAATTTTGGAATACATGTTATTATGTGAATATTGGCTGGGAAGGTTTTATTAAAGTCTTAGAGAATTCTTGTTCTTAGCCAAATTGGATTTTAGTATTGAGGAGTATAAATGTACATATACGTGTACATGTAGATAAAGATCATGCTGTAGTGGCAATTTTTTGTAACCTGAGAGGAATAAATTGCTCATGATATGTTTTCATCATATCAGACGTATCTGTAGTAGGTAAAAGTAATATTTTGCTTTAGCCCAAAGTACAGTGTAAATGTACACATGTATCTTCATACAGGAGCATGTTCTGACTTTGAGCTTTTTAGTGGCCATTGTTTATTGTAATGTACATGTACATGTATATGCAAAGGAGATTGATTAATCAATCCACTGTTACACGTACTCAGTAGTAGCAAAGGATTGTCAGATTTAGGTTTCTACTATCAATTGGGATGATCAATCTTAGTGTTAGTAGTGTATGACATTGTATTGTTTGTTTGTAACATGCAGGTACATGTCTGGTGAAGTAGGGCCATATAATATAATTTTGAAGTGAAATTAAGTTTTTGATGATAGCCAGCTGGTGACATGCATTCTTATCAATGCTGGGATATGGGGTGTTCAGTGTTGTATAGATTAATTTCCTGATTGTATTGTAGCTACTAGGCGAATGTAAAACATTAATGGGGTGAGCCTAAGCAAGCCATAGTGTATTATTTACAAGCAAGCAAAGCAGTTGTATGCAATTGTCCATGCAAATAGTGAAACTTTTGTCCATCATTTTATCAGTCATTTGATCACATATAAAATCTCTGCAGCACTGAATTGGTTATAGCAAGCATTAAAGATCTGTTACAAGCAGTACTTCTGTTTTGTTAACCTTCCTTGCTGCTAGAGATGGCAGTCACAGCACAGCAGAATTGCATGCAGCTTTCTCATTGCAGCATTCAGCTTATCAGAGTTCTTTCTATCAAAGAAAAGGTTGTATATCTGCTGTCCAAACCTTTCTTGCTGCTGGGGAAGTCTTTGAACAGCAGTTTAGTCTAATTGTCTTGCTGACCGTGTGTTGCAAATAAGCTCAGAATTGTTGCTAACTGCCATTTTATTCATCGTGACCATACCCGCTTTCAATGAAAATTAGGCTGTTTATCTTTAATAATAGTTAGACGACCCATTCAGACAAACAGACTTTTCTCGCCTGCTCAGGCTCGCCCCAAATAAATTTACCCCTGTCAATTCTGTGCTTGTGCAATAATTTGAAATAATCAATTTATGTGTATTGTGTGCCTGTATGTTTACTATACTGTAGGTATGACATTTACAAAGTTTTGTGACAATTTGTAATATCATGCATACACGTAAATACATGTACATGTACATGCATACACGTAAATACATGTACATGTACATGCATGTATGTAATACTCCATTTGTAATGCATATGATGTTTAACATGCATTTTTTCTACATTATAGACCTCTTATGCTACTTGTTCAAAGAATATCATATGTGGCCTATGCTTATCATGATGGTAAATATTATTATTGATTTGTTCTTGTATTAGTGTTCAATTTAGGTGCCTCTAATAGTAAATTAAGTAGTGATCAAGAAAGGCAAAAAATTAGGTACATGTACATGTACATTATTCATAACTATATAGTTTTATTCCTACCATTTTAATTTCATTATTAGTGAACTGCCATCTTTGTTGGAGTATTTTAGCTACAACTTTAGTTTTTTGACAATTTTGGCTGGTCCCACTTCAACGTACAAAGAGTATGATGATTTTATTACTGGGAGAAATATGCAAATCTCAAATAAAGACAAGGTTAGTACTACAGTACACGTACATGTGAAACTTTCATGTACATCAGTAATTGAAGGTACAATTTTTATTACTGTACATAGTCTATTGCTGGCACCACTTGTTGAAACTGCACTGTTTTATGATCAACTAATGTGCCTTTGAAGATATTTACATTGCTGCTTTTTTAGCTTGACATGTTCATAGCAATGTCATTCTGTTGAAAACTTAATGCACTAACTGACTTTGAGTGACTCTTCTAGACTTGAGTTACTACAGCAAATGATTTTTTTACAGTGAACATGTATAAACAATAAAACAAACTAAAACGGCATAATACATGTTGGATAAAAGCATAAAAAATATGTAGTAATACATGTATGTACATGCACAACAAATAATAATATGTGAAACACGTACATGTATATATAAGAAGGGAAGAAGATAGAAAGATAGAGTTAAAGTCATACACTATGCTGGACTGGCTAGGCTGAAACTATTAATATCAGTAGCTATATAATATACATTGTATGTACGTGTACATGTATTGTTGTCTATACATGCATGTATATGTGTATCCTGGGAACTTTTATTCTGGACCGGTTAGGCTGAAACTATTAATATCAGTAGCTATATAATATATGGACATGTATTGTTGTCTATTCATGCATACATGTACATGTACATGTATATGTGTATCCTGAAAACTTTCATTATTTTTTTGCATAAATTATTTTTGGCTGATGAAATTTACATGCACATGTACGTATAGTTACTGTTCTTTTGTATTTACACATGTATACTATCCATGGTGTTGCCTGTCATGATGTGTATTGATTTCATTTATGCAATGTGTACTACTAAACTGTAAATACATGTACATGTATTATTGGAGGCTTGATTGAAGCAGTTTTTGTGCTTTTACAACATGTAGGTTAAAGGAGATCCCAGTCCATTGATTCCAGCAGGCAAAAAACTAGCAGGAGCTTTGTTTTGTTTATCCATTTTATTATTAAATGAAGACAAGATGGACAATGCTAGGGTATTAGGTCAGTTTTACATGTAGCTACGTGTAGTTCAAATTACATGAACAGTAATGCATTATGTGTACATATTTTGACCAACCTAATTAATCTTGGTCCAACATGTTTACATCTGATTTTAATGCATGTACATGTATGTTTGGCAGAAAAAGGTACATGTCGGAAAGCTAATGTACATGTACATGCACTTGTATGTGTATACATACATGTACATTGTATATATGTACATGTTTATGAAAAAGAGACAAGAAGAAATGCTACATAGATTATTTAGCAAAACAGCGAGAATTTAATGTACATTATGCAGTTAATCACAAGCTGTAAAAAAACTATTGATTTCTATTCAATAATTTTTTTGCTCTGCATGCATTTTTTGTAAGTGGCAGAAATATTGACTACATGTACATGACCCTGACGTTCTAATTTTATGACAGATATCTGTAATTAGTTTAATTACTTTGAGTTCAGTTATTTACAATGTATATGACATTCTTTGTTTTATGTCGCAGGTCCAAATCTAAGTTTTCCTAGAAGATTTATTAATGTTACTATGTACTGCTTTGTACTGAGGTGTCAGTATTATTTCAGTCATTTATTGGGTATGAATGATTACTTATCTTTATACATGTACATATACACATATGTTCTTTATCTTTTATAGTTGAAAGTATTAGCAATACAGGAGGTTTAGGTTTTTCTGGCTATAGCAAGGATGGAGTTGCAAAGTGGGACTTAGTGAGATGTGTTGATGTCCTTAAGTTTGAATTTGGAAAAAATATTCGAGAGCAAACTTTAGCATGGAATATTTTTACTCAAACTTGGCTCAAAAGGTATGAAATTTCTTACGTAATATGTAAACGTAAAAGGTGTCTTTAGTTATGTTATTATTGAGACGCATTTTTCAGAGAGCTACTGTACATGTGTTGCTGATTAATGTACAGGCATTTATAGAGTTTGGTTTTTGAAATACTTGTACTTGTACAATCATGCAAGCTTTACGTATTTCCAAAATTGTGTCTTCTTGTTTTGCCCTATCTTTTAGCTAAATGCACTTTGTGCTTTCTGGCTTTTTACAGAAATGCTGTTAACAAACTATTTTATATCAATGTAATGATACCTGTTTATTGTTCTGATTTGGTATGCTCTGTATCTGTATTTTAGTGAACACTAACTTTTATTATCATGATCTATTTGTACATGTACAGTACATGTGTGGACTGAGCCTTCGAAAGTACAATTGTACATGTATTTTTACAGGTTCAATATATACATCTACACAGGAAATTTTTGTTGCCTAAAAATTTTTGCTCATTTTTGTAATTGCTTTTTTGCTCATTTTTGTAATTGCTTTTTTGCTCATTTCTGTATTTGCTAAAATAGTTATCAATACTTGGTATGGCAAATTTTTATCCAAAGATTGCATTATGTGTATCAGCATGCAAGTATTAATTATAAAGATGAAGTGACTGATTGTTGAACTAATAAAATAGTATTAAATTTGGACTTTTTAGCCGCTGTTGTATTAAGTTTTATGTATTATTTTTTCGTAATAACAGAATTGTTTATGAACGTTATCAATGGAATCCTGTTCTTCTGACATGTCTTGTATCTGCTATATGGCATGGGTTTTATCCTGGATACTATGTGTCATTTATCTTTGTTGCTTTGGTGACAGAAACAGCCAGAAAGGTATGGTATTTTGTATTGACTACCTTAGGGTGGGTATTAATTGCGACACTAATTTTAGCGTTTTTAGTGAGTGTATTTGAAATGGCTAATTCAAACCAGCTGCTAATAATAGTTATTATGTATTTGTGTAAACAAGTACACAAGATAGGCAAGATCTGTAACAAGATAACAGTAGATAGGGTGATCCTTTTGAGTGTTCTGCTCTTAAAATGGATACATTGGGGCTTCTTGAGTTGTGTTATGCTTTTAAATGGGAGTTTCGCCATTGATTTTCTTCCTATTTTTGCTAATATTATATTTCACTAAATCAGGGTCTTCTTGAAAATGCTAAAATTTAAGAGCGCATTTAATACCCACCCTAAGGTATTTGATAGCCACCCCTATTATGTATCAAATGCATGTATGTATACATGTTATACAAGTATGTAGATGTACATAGTCTAGACCACAAATGTGCTAAATTAAATTCCTTCATTACAAAAATTTGGAAATTTGCCAAGATTTCCCAATCCAAAATTACCAGCTATAATACAATATTTCAAGTGGCATCCTCATGTTTGCATGGCAGTGCATGCTACTGTGGTTTTTCTCATTAGATAATATCAACAGAAATTGTGTATTTTACATTTTTGTTTAGTAAGTATTGAAATGTTTGTTACCTGTATTTCGACTACTGATGTATATAATAATAATTAATATAGACCCTTTTATTCCTTTTAGCTCCGTTTGCTATTATGGCATCGCTTTCAAAGTCCTCGTGTTGTTAAAATATTATACGATATTGCAACTATAGCAATTACTAATTTTGGCAAAGATTTAGTTATATTAACTTTCTGGTTGCTCACATTGGAAAATGTTGTTACTTTATGGAGGTTTGTTTTTTTCAAGTCGTATAAATTAATTATCAATAATTATTTTTTCTAGTTATTACAGATATATTCCTTTCATAGTAGTTGCACTTATTGCTCTAGTATTGCCAAGCAAAAAGAAACAGTCTAACAAAATTTGAGTACTCAGTAAATTTTTTATTGCTATAATTTCAGGCTTTTTACAATAACATTTTACTTAATTTTGTTATCCCACTTTTTCATTTTCAATTTTTGCTTTAAGATTCCTTAACACTATTAAATTTTGTGTTACTTTTTTATTTGTGTGCATGATTTTAACATAACCAATTAACCATGTTGGGTAATGGATTTCCAGCCAATCTACATGTTACAAGTAGATCTACTAAGTGTTATGATAAGATAAACCTCTATCTTTCACAGGTGACACCTACTAAACCATGACATATTGTACATGCATGTATTTGTTATACATGTGTATCACATTTGTATATCTGTGGTTTTAAGATCACTTGAAAATTTCAATAATTATGTATAATTATTCACACACAATAAATTAGACTTATAGGTAAATAAAATCATACAAGCTACAATACAAAGATGAATTGGATGTCTCATTAGTATTCTACTTCATCATAAAAATTGTAATACCAGCAATTGCATGTATGTCAAGGATATTATGTTACAGTTTTACTGGTGTAGCAGTTGGTATTGGATGATTCTTAGCTGGATCGCTGGTACTTCTCTCAAGCATACTTATTGTAGAATCAGTAAGATTAGATGGCTCTGAAGTGCTTCTGTGAGGATCTGCACCTCGTTTGTCAATCAGTTCATCATGAAGATTTTTCTTCCAAATTAGAAAACATTCTCTGAGCTAGAGACAAGATGAAAACATTATAATCAGTACAACATCATACACGTACTTTGTCAGCATATAAACTCTCCTCTCTGCCAAGAATAGTAATGAAATTATTCAATTCTGGTAAACTGAAAGCATCCCATTGTATTGTGCTGCAAAGATTATCACGTAGAGCCAGTTTGCTATTACGACCCACAATGCTAGCTTCTAAAACTTCCTGAAGGGGATGGTCTTCATCAAACAACCTGCGACCTTTTATCATTTAGAAAAATATTAAAAATTGTAATGAGAAATTCACGGCATACACTTACTGTCACTACCATACTCTTCATACAGAGAAAACTTTTTTGGATTGTCAGTAATACAAAACTTTTTCAACAATGTTGTGATGAGCTAAACACAACAATTAATAGTGGTAATGTGACAACTGTTATCTTACATCCTTTGTTGTAGTAACATTACTAATATGCACTAATCTATTTGTGTCAGTGGGTAGATAAAATGCAGTCTAGAAAGAAAAGAGGGTCAGACAAAACTTTAGTTTAAAGGTAAGATACTTCAAGTCCACCATCTATCCCTGAATCAATAGCTCTTTCCTTCACTGGTCTCATCAATCGGTACCAAGATGTACGCGTTACACCAGTAGACACATGTATTGGCCTTTGAATACACATATGAACTCGAACAAAAGCTTGATAGTCAATAAGAGCATCTCTCTGTAAAATATGTTACAGATGGTCAAATACCATTGAACACATTTTGGTATTTTAAAGTGTCCTTGCAATAACAATAAACATGTACCCCAATACCGAGAAATAACATGTAATAACTACTTGGAGATTAATGAACAATAATTCTTACATGCTTGATGTGAATATGATGCACTGGTGTTGTACGTCGATTGTATTCTCTGATTTTCTTTGCCAAAATTGCCTTATCTGAAGGAGGTTGGGTTATTGAGGATATAAGGCCATCAGATATACTTTTTGTTTCCTGTAAATTATGAAGCCAAAAGTAGATGCATGTATTTATAAATAACAATTATTCACTTTTTCAGAATTAAATTCCATCGATTCATCAAGTGACTCTTTTGTTCGATCCTGCTGAAGGAGAGCTTCAGACTCAACTTTACTACTACATTTCATAAATATTCTGCTTTCACACTTTTTATGGCATATGAAGTCGCACTCTAAGCACACAATTATAAGATACAATAAATCCTTTGTCTATTATATATACAGTAGGCTAAACACTCTATTTCACAATTAGTTTACAAACAAGTGTACATGTACTTTATTCCTTAGTGTAATGACTTACTGCTGCACTTAAGCACTTGATGATGTCCCCATGCTGCTTGCTGACAATAATCACAGTACTCAGGTTGGTAATGTGGGACATTTACAAAAGTGAAATCATGGCCATTACCATTTTCATTCTTGTCATCAGGCTCATTAAAGTCAGGCTCAAAGGGATCTGAGTATTTACTACTAGGGAGGTCTAATGCTGGTACAGAGTACCCAGAAACTTTACTTGAACTAGTTTTTTTCTTCACTTTACGTATTCTTAAAGTGTCTCGGACTTTACTAAAAGCACCACCTTGATCAGGAGAAGAGTCACGGGGACTGGGCGAAGAAGATTTATAATTATCTTTTAATTTATGACGTTGGCTTGATCTTTGAGATGAATTTCTTTCTAGTCCTGGTGAAGGAGTGCGACTATTGTGTGCCACAGAGAGCATCTTCTTCTTTCCTGTACTACGATGAGTTATCGCCCCAGTGGACATGGGCCTGTCGGCCGAATCCACGAATTTTTTATCTGGCTTTACAGAAGATCTTACTGAACTACGTCCACCTAAGACAGGTGATGCGAGAACACCCATTCTTCCCACAACTCCTCCTCCACTACTTTTTCTATTAGTAGTTCTAGTTTGACCACCAACATCATCAGATTCCATTTCGTGTTGATACAGCCCAACACAATCTTCCTCCCTTGTTACCAAAAATCTGATATCCCCACCACAATTTCCCTCGTCAATTCGTCTAGTAGTCTTACTGTCCTCGAACTTAAGAGAATTAACTTCGGTCAATACCTTGTCCTTTTCACTACTATTGTTCGACACAATCGTTGAATTACTAATGGCAGTGCCACTAGTTCGCCTCGAAAGCTTCTCTTTCAGCCAGGAAGTCCTTTTCGAAGTGGGTGAAGACATCCTGAGTTTGTCTACATCCGTAAGCAGTAAATTTTAGACCGGCTATACGTAACAATTGCACTCATGACGTAAAAATTATACATTCAATTATTCCAGCTAAGCAAGAGTGTATTTGGTTCAAATTGGTTGACAGTTGCTTTATCGTGTCTTTATCGTGTCATTAAACACAATGAACACCTGTAAATCTTGTATATTTAAAGATATTCCGAGCTATAATTGGCCAGAGTCTAGTACTTTCGCTGTGTTGGGCTTAAATTGCAAAATGAAACAAATATTGGTGATCCATCTTTTTCTTGCTGCTAGTGTTGTGTGCCATCAGTATTTCTTTTCAGCTAAATGGGTGATCTGGAAAACACAAAACCAAAAAGTTTATTCTTCTTTTCATGAGGAGCTTGAAAGGCATATAATATGGTTGAGTAATCAAGAGTACATTGATGCATATAATAAAATAGCACATATTGTGGGATTCAACTTGAGCATGAATGAATATGGAGATTTAGTAAGTCATATGTTAATAAGTAATAACATTAGCTGTTATCTTTATTCCTTTTAGTCTGATTACGAATTCCGAAACAACTATCAGTGTGCTTTGTCCCCAATATACAGACCGTTATTCAACTGTACTAGAAAAATTTATCAAAGGTCTAAAAATTTGACACTTCCACAAAGTGTTGATTGGAGAAGTATGGGTGCTGTTTCGTCTGTGAAATCACAGGTATTGATTAATTTTATTTAAACAAAATTTATGATTCGACATCATTTTCAATAGGGCTATTGTTGTTCTAGCTATGCTTTTGGAGCATTAGGGACATTGGAAGGTGTGCATGCTCTAGCTTCAGGGAAACTGGTTGAATTAAGTGCTCAAAATATCATTGATTGTTCAAGTAAAATTCCTCAGTGCTCTAGTTAAATGATATCTATATCAAAACAGGAGTATATGGCAATCGAGGATGTCAAAAAGGGTCAGTTGAATATAGTTACTATTATATCATTGATAACAATGGAGTTGACACAAAAAGGAGTTATCCTTATCGTGGCAAAGTTAGTTCTTGCATAAAAGATTTGTTAATATTTCCTTGCACTATTTGAACAAAATTGTTAACTACTAGCAAAAGGCATGTCATTTTAAACAAAAAAATATTGGTGCAAAAATGCGATACTTTCTGCAAGTTGAAGAAGGAAATGAGAAAGATTTAGAAGCAGCAGTTGCTATGCAAGGACCAATTTCTGTAGTAGTTGATGCAAGTCATAATATTTTTCGAGTAAATAGAATTACTTCATAATGCTGTTTAATTTATTTACTTGTAGTTTTATAAAAGTGGCATTCTTAACATTCCTAATTGTTCATCAAGCAAAGTTACCCAGGCTTTAACCTTGATTGGCTATGGTTCAAACAATGGACAAAAGTACTGGCTTGTCAAAAACAGGTATATAGCCTAACTTTTATGGAACTTTCATATGTGTTGCTTTAATTGTCATTTTAGTTGGGGTAAAAATTGGGGACTAAGAGGCTATGCTTTGCTCTCACGTGGAAAGTATAACCAATGTGGCATTGCCTCATATGCCACATTTCCTTCTATCTAACTTATAGAAATAACGTGCATGATGCATCATAAAAATTAATCTTTTGAAATTTCTTACTTTTTGTAAAATAAGCAAATTAAAAAATTGAAGTATAACTGGCAGAAGTTGGACATCCTATATCTATTGATGGAACTGATGACACCATATGCTATTCATCAAGACATGTCCTCCTATTGAATCAATGACATGTGCCAATCAAATGGACAGTAAAGTGTGAACTATACCTTTGAATGAGAGAGTGTTATCAGCTTGTATTCAAAACCTGTTTCTTTTAAAAACCTCATAGTATTTTAGGTAGAGCCTGCCAGATCTGTCTTAGTTAAAGTTAGTGAAGCAGTAGGCACAAGTGCTGTGTGAGAAGCAAGGTAAGGTTTGAATGTTACATTTGTAGATAATTTTGAGTTAATTTGTAGAAAATGAGAATCTTTGGACTTATTTGTGCTTTCTGTTTTATTCTGTCAGCTTGTGCTACTAAGCTTGATTTACCTCATGAGTGGCACAGTTGGAAGGCAACTCATGGGAAGAGTTATGAAAGTGACCATGAAGAACTAGGTCGTCACATTGTATGGCTTTCAAATAAGAAGTACATAGATGAACATAACAAATACTCTGAAACATTTGGTTACACCTTAAAAATGAACAAATTTGGAGATTTGGTATGTTAATTGCAACAATTTATTGTAAGATAGAGATCCTATATTAATAGACAAATGCTGAGTTTAGTGAATTAATGACCTGTGTTCAAGACTATAAACGCCACAATGCTACAGATAAGTTACTAAGCATGAAAAAAGGAATAAAAATTAGTGAGTACAAAGCTTCTGGTGTTTCAAGCCTTCCTGACACTGTTGACTGGAGGACAGGAGGTGCAGTAACTTGGGTAAAAGATCAGGTATGCAGCCATAGGAATTTTAAACTTTGTACACTCTATTGAATAGATACAGTGTAAAATAGCTTGTAACAGTCATACTTAATAATATTATGAATGATCATATTTTATAGTTACGATGTGGCTGCTCGTATGCATTTGCAGCAGCTGCTGCATTGGAAGGTGCTGCAGCACTTGCAAGGGGGTCTCTGGTTTCATTAAGTGCTCAAAACATTGTTGATTGCTCAAGTTAGAATTATGGTAATAATTATAATTTCATTTAATCATATAACATAGTCCCTTTTGGTAACCACGGTTGCTCTTGCGGTGATGTAAATAATGCTTTTATGTATGTTATTGACAATGGTGGATTGGACACAGAAAATGTTTATCCCTATGTTTCAAAAGTAAGGGAGAAATTTTTGCACAATTTTAAAAATAATCTTACCTTTAGCAAGATGGCTGCAAGTTCAAGTCTAATGGTATTGGTGCAACCGCAACTGGAATTATAAGAATTGCAAGTGGAGATGAAACATCTTTAGCTTCTGCTTTGGCTACAGCTGGCCCTGTTGCTGTTTATATTGATGCTAGTCACAGCTCCTTTCAAGTATAATACATTAATTTATCATTTTCATTATAATCTCTGTCACCCTAGTTTTATCATTATGGAGTTCTTAATGTGCCTAATTGTTCACGTACTAATTTAAGCCATGCTATGATTTTGATTGGTTATGGAAAATATGGTGGAAGAGAATACTGGCTTTTGAAGAACAGCTGGGGACCAAATTGGGGAACCGCTGGGTACATTATGATGAGCAAAGGAAAATCCAATCAATGTGGCATTGCCACTTATGCTAGCTTTCCAACTCTGTAAATGCACAGCATTAAAACATTCTTGTGTAGTGCTTTGCCTTAGTGTGATCACATTCATCTATACAATTACTGTCTTTGTTCATGCTGTGATTATGTAGATAGGTATTATTATTGGTATATATAATGATTAATTTTAAGAATGAAGATAAACTTGTTAAAAATCAGAAAATGTACGCTTAATCGCTTTGTGCATATGGCGAGTGGGTGCCGTGGTACAGTTTATGGTGGGTGTGCCCGTGCGGCTAAACCACCAACCATAGATATTATTAGCAAGAGTACATA
>NW_003546249.1:758453-760238 GCF_000090795.2 Amphimedon queenslandica | reverse complement strand
AAATGCCCAAAGATGCACAAGAAAAGACTACGCGGTGATGTTTCAGCTATTTAATTTGGTTAGACACTCTCTGTAGATTATGTCATTATAATTATGTACTCTTGATATTAGAGTAAATAATCTCATAAATAAGTTGCAATCATCATCACATGGCTTGTGTAGCTACATGGTCTTTCGGTTTAGATGCTGTTGGAGTGGCAAAAAACCTGTTGGAAACGGGTGTGAATTGTGTTGAAGCAGTTGAAGCAGGCATTAACTGTGAGAGTAATCTAACATTATAGTGATGTTACATGCATGTTTAACACTATAACAGTCACACCTATCATTTGGCCTGTTATGTGTGTAATTGTGGAGCTTTTGCACGGATGCAATTAATGGGGGGGTGGGGCTATGACTCTTCACTACATGTATGTTAGTGAGGAAAACGGAGAGTCAGGTTTTGTACGGCAGCTAGTTTTGTGTCACAGGGTGGGGCTGGCACGTGAGGCTGAAAATGAACACCACCCATACTCTTGTAAACATGGTTGCTGTGTTTAGGCTGTCATAAAAACTTGAGCACAGAAAGCAAAAACAGAGGTGATCCATTAGCAGAAAGGTGCAGAGTTGTTATAGATGTTTAGAGGAAGCATTCTATCATTTTTATGGCCCAAGTTGCAGAGATTGGGAGTGATTTTGACTTAAGCAAAATGAATGACTAAAGATAAATTTTGTCACCCGTGTGTATCAGTTTTTTTCAAGACTAAAGAAGCTGAAAAGTAGTGCTATAATATTTTAGAGATGCAGTAAGAGCTTTGGTAGGTTTTGGTGCACTTACTGATGCTAATGATGTACAGGCAACTGAGGCAAGGTTAAAGAGAAAATTCACTTTCCATAGCCAGTGGGTAGCACTATGAAAACATCTCTTGCTTAGAAGAAAGGCTTTTGTGTGTGTTATATGTGCCATTGTGACTCATTTCCTGCTAGCGCAGAAATCCTGTGCTTCACATAATACTAGCTACTGTACTGAACTTGACTCTCAGTTTGGAGAGGCAGGCCCTGCCTGACTACCACTATGCTGTGTGGCAAGAATCTACATGGAACAAATTGCTAGAACAAACTGGGATTTTTCATGAAGAGGATATCATAGATCGATCTACTCGAATGCAGGAATTATTGAAAGTCCAATTCTTTGATTTTCTAACTTCCTTTAGCAACTGCAGAATTTTTTCAGAATTATCTCCATTCCCCCATGTATAAAAAATATTTTTGCTATCCAACATGGTGCGGACTATAATAGCCACTCTCCAATTTAGTACATTTGTGCAAGAGCTTTATAGTTTATTGTGTGTAGTAAATTAGAATTTTGGTCCCTTGCCATAGTCTGAAATATTATTTTACATACTTATGGGGTCATAGAGGTGGACGCATTCTGTAGTATGTGTTTTGAAAGTTTTAAAAGGATGGTATTATTAGGGTTTTAAACTGGATGGAGCAAGTGGAAAATGTGAATATTTAAGTTGTTTAGAAATTAGGCATTTTGTTCTATTTTCTCATATCGCAGGTTGGGATATATCTGTGGCGGCTAATATTCCTGATGATAAAAATGTCAATTAAATATTTTTGAGTTTTGCTATGACAATAAGACCACTTGTTTTCAGTGTTTCTCTGTAGCTTTTGTGGAGCCATTCACCAATAGCAACTTGTTTTCTACCTTTACCTTCTTACAATGTGTATGGACCTGTACCTCTAAGGTCTTTGCTGCAAATTGTTGCTGTCAGTCAGTCAGTCAGTCATGATGAACCCTCA
>NW_003546249.1:751604-756645 GCF_000090795.2 Amphimedon queenslandica | reverse complement strand
AGTAGTATTAGTTCTTCTCATTACTGTGTTAATCATGAAGGGCGCTGTCGGAGCTTATGGAACTGTTAGAAACTGGACCGACATTAATACCAATGTAGAATACTATGGCTTCCCGTATGTTGTTTGGGTTAAAGGCCAAAATCCAGTCTTGAAGACTGTTGAAGCACCATTGCATAGTGAAGATGACAAACATTGTGCCAAATAATATTCAAGACTCAATGGTGTTCAAAATAAATATGGATAATGAAAATTAATTATCAACTTTCAGTGTACTTTAATTGGTACTATACATATACATTTGTAGGTAATTTATTGTACTGTCAGCATACATCATGAAAATGTAAAATTCAATTTTATGTGCAGAAATCTACTTTGCAAGATAAAATAAACATTAAAAATAATAATTTTGTATGTGATGAAAATTTACACAACAAACAAGATACATGTAATAATAACACACAATCCTAATATTTATATTAATTCATTTTACTATCTATGACTAGTGTCCATTCTTTTTCTAATTGCTCCAGAAGTCACATCAGAGTCTTTCCTTGGAAATGGATTATAAGCAGGTGAAAGGTCTCTTGCTCGCCTAGGTGCAGAGTCTGGAAATGGTGAGTTATCTCTACTTCTTTGCTTAAACTCTGTTGCAGCTAATTCATCTGACACTCCTGTAGTAGCTAGTGTGCTAATAGAAGGTGAAGGAACAAGTCCTGTAGGTAGTGGTCCTTGAAAATCAACCACATCAGAGTGTAGTGAGCCAAGATATATATGAAATCGATTAAACTGCAGTGGACATGTATAAAATGAGTGACATAACAATACTAACTCACTTCAAATTGTAAAAACTCCAATTTTTCAAACCAAATCTAAAATTTTTTTTGAATACATTTACCGTTACGTGTTGTACATTAAACTCACACTTGATTTCTTATTCTTTGTAGCAGTAGCCTTGTATGCTTGATGCTCCTCTAGTTCTTTCTGAATAGATTTAGCCTTTGAGTAAAATTAAATGACATGCCGAAAATTCATAATCAAGGCATAGTCCATCATAAAAAACTTACTTTTGATTCATAATACTGCTTTTGCTGTTCCTATAAGGGAATGCATCATCTCTCTACATTATCTATATTACCTCTGTATTTTTTGTTGGAGCCAATGGAAAAGTGGGTCTTTGAAAGCCAGAGCTACAAGTCACGAAATATTATTTTAGTAATACCATGAAGGCAGTACCTGGAGCCAATAGGTGCTGCTAAAGGAGGTGCTGAATATATTGCAGCAGCTTTGTTGATGGACAAAATCCACTGTTGTGAATCATGAAAATCACTAATCAGAGTTAAAAACAAAACAAAATAGAGCTCCACTAACTTGGCCTGCAGAAGGAAAGCATGCCAATCTGAAGTTGTAACTCTAATGACTGCACTTTTCTTGTGATAATCTGCTGCTGTCATTGCCAAGCAGTGTGTGATGACTACTGCATTTGAGGTATCAGTCAACTGTAGCTGACCACCAGGCTTTAAAATAAAAGAAAATAATGCATGTACATTGTATCTACATACATGTGCATTTATATGCAACAAATAAACTTACTGGCACAAAATACATTAGGAATCCCTTAAGGAATACATAATAAGGCTTCCACTGTCGTTTCCCACGTGGAACTTTTTTATGTGGTGCATCCATGATATTTTTCTTTCTAATGTAGCCCTCCTTAAATATAGGAGCAGATTCTGGGAGCTCTACCTGTGCATAACAAAACGTAACACAGGGTCAAAATTAATACTGTGAAGTGGAAACATGAAATGAAACTTGCATTACAAAGGTTGTTTGAATGTTAAAAGTTTTTGATAGTAACTGAGTAGAACATTAATATGACTGAATAAAAAAAGCAACATGTACATGTACATGTACAGCTGTCAAAGCAATTAAATAAATAAAAATTATAAGAACATACAGCACACTGATTAAGAAGTAGCATGGTGTTCAATAAAACTTGTCATCATAACAACACATGCATGCAAACACACAGGAACACACACAGACACAGACACACACATTCACAAACTAGATTACCTTGCTGACTCTAAACTCAGCAAAAAATATTTTGTTTGACATCTATTTGTATTGAAAATTAATTGAACAAAAACAATCAATAAATTGAAGGGTAACAACATGGTAAGTCTGACACAAAAGTTCCTGCATATACATTACCTAACTCTGCCTTATGATTTGAATCATTCGATCATCATAAAATTGCAAGATAGAAAAGAAAAGCAATACCACATGATGTACTTTTAATAAAACAATTTGACAAGCTTCACTAAATACTTAAGTCATGTCTCATCTTTGAAATTAATATCCACTACAATCAAAACTTTGTTAATACTAACACGTATGGGGCAGCCATCATTGTCGTTTTAAATGGAGGTGTTCTTAAATCAGAGGTTCATCTGCGCTGATTATACAAAAAACTGTCATTTTTGATGTGCATTAATTAGAAAATCTATTGTATGGGCTGTGTTTGTCTTATTAATTTGTACACGTGTACATGAGATGTTTGGGAGACAGTAAATGTTGCCTGTTACAAAGAATAGAGAGGTTCTGCTATACAGAAACTCCTTAACACAATACCCAATGGCCTTCTTATGGCTGGGACAGGAGCAACTGTGCATTATAGAGAGGAGCCCAGTCAGCCACTAATCAGGGGTTCATTTTAGATGTTTGATTGTATTCCCATGCTATGGAACTTATAGAGACCTGTAACAAATTTTTTTTGACGAAAATAAGTTTTAACTTGGGCCAAATTTGTGGTGTACTTGAATCATATGTTGTTTAAAATTGTTATTTTTATAAATTTAAAGACTAGCTATACCATATACCTAAAAGCTTTGGTGGCCCAAAATTTTCATGCAATTCCAGACTGATTCAAAATTCACAAAAATCTACAATAATCAATTTAATATGGTTCAACATGGCCAAAGCCAGAAAATCGTGAAAATTGAAATTACAAATAAAAGTTTTGGATGAATTTGTAAAAATTTTGGGCCATGAAAATTTCTTGCTACACTAACCTCTACAAATGTACCAGGAATTAATACATGATATAATCGAGTTTCTTCATCCTCTGCAGCACTGACTTCATCAGATTCAGCAACAACATCACTAAAAGACGCAAAACAATTCATACAAACAATTGAACATTACTAACAATCCAGACTCAAGTGGGTTCTTTCTAATACTTTCATATATTCTCTAAATGCAACAAGACAAGTTGATCAGTGACATCAACCAAAATCATGAACCTTAGATTTATCTTTAGGTAACTTAATTCCAATTTGCTCCAAGTTTGAAACAAACTGGCTAAAGGTCATCTTCGATCCTCCATGCTATAAGAACAAGTACAACAATGTACAATTAATCAAGAAACATACATCAGTGTGTAGGTCACTATTCAGCAAAAGTATGGCACATGTGATTCCATGTACTGTATCTATAGCAATAGATCAGAACAATTCAATTTAATGATCAATACCTTTAGATGCATAAGAAAAAGGATTACATTCAAAGTACCGCTCAGAAAAATGCATCATCACTCTTTCTCTTTCTTGAGTTTCTCCTGACATAGTGAATGTAGCAAGAAACTGACGCAGACATTCATCTAACTCCAGCTCTTCAAAATCAAAAAACTTTAAATACTCGTGAGCTGTTGCACGTCCAAAGTCTGAACTGCAGTAATGAAGTCATAACATACAAAGTAATTAAAAACAACTAACGTGTCAGCCAATTTTGCAGCCACTTCACTTTTTTTGAAACCATCCAACATATACAACTGCCTTGCTAAAGTGATGGCTTTGGAATGAGGTTGCTGCTTTTGACTTTTTCTTGAATATTTGGGTAGCATAGGTTGTGACAACTCAGAATTTAGCTATAAAAATGGAAAGTGCATGTACATCAAAACGTTTTTATGCCAACAGTTGTGAGAAAAAAAAGATGCAAGTGTTAGAATAAGTTAGATTTCAAAGGTAAAATGCACAATATAGGAGCATAGAAAGCTTGGTAAAAAGTCAAGCTGGTAAGAAGTACAAAAAGGTTGTTTAAATATATGTATGGTGGCTGTAATTTAAAATCTGTAGAAGAACATCAAAAGGCCGAGTATAGTTGATATGGTTTAACTAAACATAAACAAACATCACTCTTGTAGGTACATGTAGACATATACATACATTACATGTACATGTGCATGGGCCTGGTGCTAGAGATTTAGAATGTGTCCAAATGTAGTGACTTTTGTGAATATACAATGTACATGTAAATAAAACACTCTTATTATATAGGCGGTAGCCTATATGTAGGATTGAGGTAGGTTTTTCAAGATGGCGGCCGTTTTTATGATTTTCAAACACTTATAACTCTTTTATCTTACACTGTACAGCCTTATCAATGGCTTAGATGAGCTCTCCTTCACTGAGCGATTCTCCTGGTACCTTTTAAGTGGACTGTACTGTAGCGGGAGCTTTTTTGGAGAATAGGCCCAAATTCAAATTTCTGCAAAATTCTTCAGACTTTTTCTTCTTTCATCTTTCTTCTATCAACACGGAAATCTTTTAAGCCAGGGAACCGCTCGAGTTGGCTTTTACATCATTCCTTTGAGCTTGGGTCAAGGACTGGACATGTGGCTTCAAAAAGAAGCGAAGACAGAGAACAATGGAAGACAAATTCCAGCTGCAGCACCGCATGGGTTTGTGGTTTGACGCCATTTTAATTTATGCGCACGTGATCAGCATGAATATAATTAACCTAACCACATAATCATAACAAAGTCTAATTTATAAATTTAAGAAAAAAGAATGGAAACAAGTAAATAAAAAACATTAAAAATGGAAAAGTAGTAGGATTAAATTGTAAAAAAGTAAAGAAACAAGAGGGTACTTGCAAAGTGGTGTGCTAACAAATCCTACATCACTGCATGAAGAATATTACCTAAAAGCATTGTAATTATCCACACAGGCTACTACATGACAAACTATGAAGCCATGTCTTT
>NW_003546249.1:740536-750845 GCF_000090795.2 Amphimedon queenslandica | reverse complement strand
TCACACCACTTTGCAAGTACCCTCTAGTTTCTTTACTTTTTTACAATTTAATCCTACTACTTTTCCATTTTTAATGTTTTTTATTTACTTGTCCCAGTTCAGTTTGGGACGGAAGTGGAAGCAGCTGCGTGAAATTTGAAAAATGTAGCTACGTCACAAAATGACGTATTATAATGATATTCATAGAGGAATGGCGGCTGTGTTGTTTCACTCTTAAAACAGTCTTCTGCTGCTGATAAGCAGTATAATAGCTGCTGGAGTCGGCTAGTTTTCATAAAGGCCATCATTATCAGAAAATCTTGCTCTATTAGATTTTTAAAAGAAGAATTATCAGTTTGGGCACTCGACTACATGTGCTTATATAAACTATGACATCATGAAACGTCATTGCGGTTAGCTTTGGTATGCCATTGGGTTTATAGGGAGAACCCGGTTCTCAGGGTTCCCAAGGGCTGAGAGATCCAAGGTTTCACAGATTTTGATGGACTTTGGCGACTAAGAACCTGTGAAAGTTTCATCCTTATCCCACATTCCTATAAAAAGTTATTCCAGTTTTTCTTGTCCCAAACTCAACTGGGATATAATGTATACTGTACATGTATAATTATTATATTAAATCCAAAAAACTACACATGTACAGTACTCAAAACATACCTAATTAGACTCCATAAAATTCACCCATACATCTAAATGGTAGTGGTACAATGTACACAGAACATGTACAAATAAAGTGCAGGTAGGGCACATGTCATATAACATGAAAACCCTAATAGGTGTCAAGAACACAAAATGTACTGCTCCGTAGAATATAATGTAAGATATAAACTTAAGAAACGTTGACAATATTAATATCAAATGTTGTAAATGCATCTCTTCCTCATGTATGAGGTATATTATAGAAATGTATCGAATATGAGTTTCACAGTTATTATCTTAAGACCCACCGACATTCTCTTCTTGTTTACACAAAAGTTTGTAAAAACTTGGGAAATACCATAATACTGGAAAATTTCTGAGCAGCCAAATTTTTTTGCGGATTTAGGGTTTTTTTTTGCTCTGTCGTGAAAATAAAAATCGTGAAATTCTGCATCTTTATTGCCACGTCGTTGAGTTTGCAAGCTATTCTCAAAAATTTTATTTCGTGACACCTTACAAACGCAAGATTTGCAAAAATTTAGCAATGTGAAAATATCTGAAAATACAGTATATCTTCAGATACCTTGGCCAAATGAAACCACTTTCAATGAACATTAATGTAAGTCAATTAGACATACCCACTTCGATTTTTTGGGCTAGTGGGATTGAAATAGATTTCAATAGCATGAAATAGCACTGCCTCTTTAAGGGCTCCTGGTATTTTGTACTCTTGCTACTGTTTGCATCATGTCCAAAATTTTCATCTTTTATTAGTTAAGATAACATCAAGACGACATTCATATGGTACAAATATTTGTGTGCACACATTTTACGCATAAAGGTAAGGATGCATTTACATGTACAAGTAAATGTACTACTGATTTGAAATACTCTGTCCCTATAGAAACATAATCCCTTACTGATTGCTACTATATATATTGATTAATTCAATTACAATTATGAAATTGAGCATTTTAAAGGGCATCTTGACTTTGCGAAATGTAATGCATTGTTACAAAATCAATAGTAAAATTCACATAATGACAATAAAAGAACAGTTTCCAACTTACATTTTTTTGACAAGATGTACTATCTTCTGACTCCACCTTTGTATCAAAAACACCTACAATGTAAATAGATTAACAGAGACCAGCCATAGTACAGCAAAAACTGCATACATGCATGCACAAGTGTCAAAACAAATAATTACTGTATAGATCCTAAATTTTCAATGTTTAAAATTTCAAAAAAATTTTATTATGAAAAACTACTGCTTGCCATTGTAATAGCAACAACTGTTGGTTAATTCAAAAAAATTTAATAGACCAATATCTAATTTTCAGCACAATCACAGAAATTTTAGACCCCAAAAACATGGGACCTATAGAGTATATATGTTGGATAATTACAAAACTATGTGCAAGGATACCACACCCTGCTTGCCTCCATCTACAATGTAGCTCTCTCACCCATGCATACTAGTTAGCATACAGTGTACCTTAAATGACCAAGGGAGAGACTGTTTTCATCAAATAGATTCAAAGTAGTGTCAGAAAAGAGGCTAAGTAAATTGTCTATTACTACAATGCCTAAAAATATTATAGTGCAAGGTTGGCCATTACAACTATAACAAATTGGTTACGTGTGTATAACACAAAGTACTCATATCAAGATAAAAATCAACTTCCAGCTGCACGTAGTTCTGTGATAGTGCTAAGCCAATAGCTATGCGTTTGCATACATCAGAGACCATGCAGGCCACAGTTAGGGACAAAAATATACCCCTCTTACTCTTAAATGTGTTCTTTGCTTATTGTGCTATCAGATGAAAAATTTTTCAGACAAGAGTAAGCCTTAATTTCAGTCATTTAACACTACAATTGAAAAATAATTACTGATTGTAAGAAATAGGGGGATAAAGGTGTCGGTACTAAAACAAAGCATACAGAAAATACTACCAAGAAAAATGAAATGTCTATGAACCCTTAAAGTATTGAATGTCAAGGTCTTTCATATGCAGCGTTTCTCAATGATGAAAAATGTTCTTGCCTTTGCAGAGAGGAGAGAACACGAAGCTGTACAGAATGATCTGCTCTACTGTTACCGTAGGCTGGGTTTTGATTGCAAATTGTGAGTCTGGAATACATCTCGCAATGAAAAGAATCGTAATTAATAATAATTGATAAATGCCACACCTATAATAATTAATAAGCGCCATGCCTATCAATCATTTTCTCTACACGTGTTTCATTTTACAGCATCATGAGTGGTATCCTGTGCTATTTTCAGCCCAAATTACCTTATCTAGTCAAGTCCCAATGCCACCTAACATCTTGAAGGAAGTTAACCAAGCTGTGGCAGTAGCTTTAGATGGCAAAGGAGAGAAACAAGACAATCACTTAACTTGTGAGTGTGGCTAGCTAGGCTAGCATCTCACAATTGTTGGAAACGCAAACTAGTTATTTTTTCAAATTCGCAATCTATTAGATATGCAATCAGAACCCGGCCTACGGTATTTAATTGAATTCTATATCATACAAGGACAAACTATTGTATTGTGGTGTCCCTATTGTTTGCAATATGCTAAACAAAACAGTATCTAAGATGTAAGATGATGCAGGTAACTGTAAGCCTATGAACTGGAGAGGATACTTCGGCTGTACAAGTACATGTACATTAGTGTTGTTGTAGTTCCTTGGTACTAGAACTAAATCAATTCTAGTACTGCCTTTTTTTCATAGTTCTAGTTCCAAGAACTAGAACTAGTACTATTTTTACAACCAATGTAAGAACCAGAACTAAACTAGAACTAGCTTATACAACACTTGTAGTACTAGAACTGAACTGGAACTAAACTTTGCCAGAGTCTCAGTACTAGAACTAATCTGGAACTAAAAGTACATTCTCTTGTGGTACTAGAACTAGTCTGGAACTAGAATTGTAGAACAATATTACTTGACAAAGAAGGTACTAATTTGTCAGTGAAATATTTTAGTACATAACAAAGACTGAATAACAAATAATGTATGAATTTGTTACTTAGACATACATTATAATGCATAAGTATATGAATAGACCTTTGAATACTTGTTCAGTTCAAAGCTAAGCAGTTAAAGCATCACAGCAGAAGCAAAAAGAAGTAGTATTTAGAAATTATTTCCAATTAGAACTAAGCTTATTAAACTCTATTGCTAGAACAAGTACAAGAACTATAACTTAGCTCTAGAACTAGAACAATAGCTAAAATTTATTGAAATCTAGTTCTAGAACTAGTACTAGAACTAACTTTATCAAACTATAGTTCCGGAACTAGTACTAGAACTAAACTTTATCAAACTCTAGTTCCGGAACTAGTACTAGAACTAAACTTTATCAAACTCTAGTTCCGGAACTAGTACTAGAACTAAACTTTATCAAACTCAAGTTCCAGAACTAGTACTAGAACTAAATTTTATCAAACTCCAGTTCTAGAACTAGTACTAGAACTATATAAAATTATGGTACTACAACAACACTAATGTACATGTACATACACTGAACATTGTGTAGCATCCATGATTGTTAATATACACGTATAGCAATAGCAGCATAATAATAAAAGTACATTTGAGCTCTCTGCACTCCGTTTCACCTAAGCACAGATCAGCTAAGGTTGTACCTTAATTTAAATATTGTTATTTTACGTCAAATGAGGGCAGACATGAAGCATAAATAAACCAACTAAACCTCAGGTATTTTACTATCATTAAACAATAAATGTGTGCATACATGTACAGTACACCTATTTTTGTATGAATAACAAGAAAACATCGCTCAAGACAACACATACAATCAGAAGAAGCACATACAATGTACATTGCACATGTAAAAATATCTCTCTCTATACATGTACAAGCACATACATGTACATTTACAACTTAAAGACACTCACTTTGTTTGGTATCCACTAATGCTGAAGCACCGGTATTCTTAACATTGGGGGAACCTTCAGTACTTGATGAAGTTTTTGCAACATGAATAGGTTTGATCTCAGAATTTAATGGCATATTATTATCATCTATCACTGATCCGGAACTACATGAACTTTTTAAACTTTTGTCTTCAGTTGACTGAATAGGATCATCTAAACAAAATGAGGAATAGTTTTATAAGAATATAGATTGTAGACCTAACTTAAACTATCGGTTTCATGTACATCTGATGTAGTGTTGATGATTTTACCACCTCTAATCTTCACTATTTCTATAAAAGTGCATAAAATTATGTTTTAATCAGCACATATACAATACCTCCACTTTGACCAATGTTAACACTTGTTTCAATTTCAAGCTCTTTTGTAGCTGACAAAGAAGGAGAATGGCCTATTGTTCGCTTAGAAATGTGTGTCTGGAGGTGAGAAGGAGAACGTTCAGATGACTTGATGGATGTTTCAGAGTTAGATGAAGACAATTTATCTCTTCGTCTTTTTTCCTCTTGCTTTCGCAACACATGACGAACTTTCTCACGTAATTCTTCATCTGCAGATAAAAAATTATGAACTTTTTTGTCCCTAGCATAACTTTTTTTATGAAATAGCAAAAACTACCATATAGTTAGAATCTTTCTCTTCCCAAAAGTTTTCTGAATTTTGCAATATATAGTCAAAATTTACAAAAATAAAATCCGCAACAATGATTTAATACAGTTTAACATGACCATTTAAGGCAGAAAATATTAAAAATTGAAACCACGACATAGATTTTTGGATAAATTTGCAAAATTTTTGGGCCATAAAAATTTCTCACAACACAAATTTCGCATACATGTACATGTACTACACATTAAGTACAACTCTTACTTTCCTGGGTTCTGTATACAGAATCAAGAAGCCTTACAAAAACCTTTAAAATACATTATTTATACCCTCTATTATCATCATGAACTAGTCCACCTACTACACAATGGTGCTCTCATTGACATAGTCTTAACAGCAAATATGAGTAATAAGTTGGTGGTTGTAGCAGGAATAGTAGTACTTTTAAACAGATTGTCACTGACAAGGGCACATACACTAGTATATGATTCACCCATCATCTGGCATAACACTTTATGCATTAAGAAAATTCATTTGCACATTATGCATCCACAGAACAAATTTAGGAGGTGTGGCAAACAAACAAAGCAAGAGTACAGTGGCTAGAACTAAAATGAGAGTTGACAGACAAGAGAACAATGAAGCACATCTGCTGCAGAAATTGACAGGTGTAGCACATGTAAATATCTACATGTACATGTAGTAATGGTTTAATCAGTTGTGAAAAAGCTTCAGTGGTTTTTTCTACATAATTTTAGTCACCGTATTTCCTCAAAAAGGGCCCAATTCAAATAACACATAGATGTACATGTATACATTATTACAACTACAAATATGCATATTTTATACAATATCATGTGCTGCAATGCTTAGGGTAGTCCAAATAGTGTAACTGTTTATCAGCAATCAAGAAATCTAAAGCTCATGGGTTTAAATTTGAGAGTTTGCATTTGTTATTTTATTATTCATGATTTGTTATTTTATTATTCATGATTTGTTCTTCTGTTAAGCTATAAATGCCTAGGCATTTGTTTCAGAAAATACAATACAGTACATGTAAAAAACTTAACATTTTAAATTCCTTCATTCTTGTATACATGCAGTCTAAAAACTTAAAAAAACCCATTAAAATTTAATAAAGCTCTAGCCACTTCTTCTCAAGAATGAACACTAATGTGAACTGACATTCTTACAGGTACATCTACAATTACATGTTTGCTGGGGTTACATCATTAGTTACATGTATGTGCCATGTAATATATGTACAGTGCATGTATCTCCATAAATGAAAATTTCTAGATTCAAATTAAACAAAGTCTATAATTACAATTTTAAGAAAAATCATTCCACATACAGTGCATGTACAGTACATTGTAATACAAGCATGAAATCACATTATTTGAAAGTGTAAAAGCTACAATGTACAGTGCTACAACACAGTACAGTGCAATAAAAAATAAGTAGCGCATTAAAATTATATAGCTAAAGATATTTACTACTCTTGGCTGCATTGTGCCAAAGAGGTACTGTGGCCCAGCCCAGTCACATTTGATAGAGCAATGAGTACTCAAAAAGTAGTCCAAAAATTTCAGGCTCCAACTCTTGGCTGTTTGTACTGTCAAAGTTCATCAGTACTGGCATGCTTTGCTTTTAGAAGCCTGTTAAGGACGTTCTTTGCTCAATTTATTGTCGAGCTATTGTGTGCTGTTGACTGCGTTTGCTACTACTACTGTTGGCTATGTGCATGTGTAAAGAAAGGGCAACAAATTATGTGCATGCAAAAGTACATGTACATATAGACTATCTACATGTACATGAAAATAAAGTGGATCTTACTCACTATCAGAAAAAGTAAAAGTTGAAGGAGAAGGAGCCCCTCTAATTTTCGTAACCACTGTCAATAAAAAATTAAAACATTAAGTAGATGGCAATATAAAATTACATTCTTTTGAGTCCAAAGTAGACAGATCCTCATTGTTTAAAAACAACAATTGATCTCCAATACTGACCTACAAAACAGAAAAAAAGCAACAAATGTACATACATGTACATTATACATACATGTACTGTACATGTAGGTATAAATTTTGTAGCATATTGAATTTTTCAATCATGTTGATGACTAGCTGCTATCTAAGAAAAACTCAGAGTGCATGTACAACATATCTAATATGTCAATCCATTCAATATTATATACATGTACCCTCAAAAATTAATACATACCTCATCTCAAAAATTTAGGAAAAAAAATCACTTTGCAAATTTTAGTTCAGTAACTTGACTGTACAGAGGTACTATGTCACCATTTTGAAATATGGAAATGCAAGTACATATGGTCGTGGACGTATAAAAATCCAGAGATGCACCTATCAACAAATTGGTATACTAGATATTGGCTTATCAGCCTGTTTTATATACATGTACCGGTACATGTACTATTGGTCACCAATTTATTTGCATGCATCGCGCTGATATAGCAAATTAAAATATGGTTATATGCATAAAGTAAAGGGTTATAATCAATTAGTTAATTGCAAGGCATTATGTAGAAGTAGTAGCAGAGAGCGGCTTGACAAAATGACAGAAAGAGTAGCTATCACTGAGTCTATTGTTCCCTTTGTTCTAAGAACATCATCTGTGTCAATAACTGTTCCTCTCGGTGAAGGAGTCTCACATACTCATCATCTTCCAAATCCTCCTCACCACTGCAGTCACCAGCAACTTCGTCTTCATCATGACTATAGTCGGTTCAAGTTGAGTTGCCCAAGTACCAGCCCTTATAACTTTTTAATCACTATTGCTAGCAACCTGAAATTTAGTATACTTGCAAAACAGGTTCTTCCGAAAATCTGTACCAATTTTTGAGTCTCTAGGTACTCTGGAAGGTTCTGAATGGGTTCTTCCACTCTAGTTCAAAGGGAGCCGCCATGATGAGTCATTACGTGTAGGCTACATTACACTCATGAATATCATTTGCATTTCATTACTATTAATGTTTTTTTTATTTATAAAATAAAAGCAAACAGATAAGGTCCTCTAGAAAAGCTGGTATTCAACTAGCAGACCTTGCTACTGGAAACATACTGCTACATCTGTCTACAGCCTTCTTGGTTTTAGTTATTCTTCATCATCCTCAATCTAGGTTGATACCTTCCGTATCCAAGGTCTTTGTCAACTTTATAACAGAAAAAGGTCCAGCCAGCAAAAATTGATTTACTTCCTGTGACAACTCAACTTGAACCGACTATACTGTCAGGACCATCCAGAGTTATTATAATCTCTTCCATCTCTTCCTTTAACAGTCTGGCCTTCTCCTAGCAGTCGACCTTGACTTTATTTACTAAGAGTTGGTCGTCCACTGTCAAATATACCAGTTGACCTTGCTTTCCGTAGAACAGATTCCAGTGTAGGGTAGTAACTGTTTAAATCAAAATCATGAATGATTCTTCTGATAGCATCTCAGTTGAAGTCATCTGGATAAACACGTACTCTGTCTTTCACAGACATGTACATGTATCTCTTCTCTGGACTCTTAAACTCTCCTTTAGCTCTATACTCCTTTGTGACTCATTTGACAGTGGACTCACTTACTCCAGTAGCAAGTGACATTCTAGCCACTACCTGGTCTCTTTTTTCAGATTGTTGTAACTCTCTCTCCCTCTCAAAAGGTTCTAACATTATTAATAATCAGCTTTTGACCAGATGTAACTCCTACACCTTTTGACACAACAACGAATAAATTCAGCTACTAATATTAGCTGCATGGCTTATTTCTCAACTGATAATAACCAGAGGTAAGGTGAAAGGGAAGACTTAGCAATAATTGTAGGTGTGGTTTGAAATGCTAACACAACTACACATACAGTTGAGACTTTCTACATTGTAAAAAGCTCCTTAGATATATTTAGAAGGTGCTACAAGTTGCATGCAGACTTTCTTCATAAAGCCAGTTTGAGATCTTATACCGATTTGCTTGAATAAACACTCTGCTGAAAGAAACACCTATCACTAATATTCTGCAACTATGTGTATAAACCCCTTGAAGTGAGAAGTAACAGCTTGTGAATATCATTAACTTTGCAATGAATATGAATATACGGTGTATCTCAATTACGCCATCTGCCAATGTACATGCATAATAATTGGCCACCATGTTATATGTAAAACAGCAAGTGCTCTCCTGGATAATTTTGTTACTACAATTTGAAGTTAAAAACTATTCTAGTCAAAAAAAGTTAAGGAAGCCCACATTGTAGTACATGTATAGTGCAAAAATCTTTGTCTGCTTTTCCTCATTGGGCTGTGACATGCATGTAGAGTAAAAAACTGATTGTTCCAACTCTGACAGACATGTCAAGTCTTCAAAATATCATGCTAGTTGCTGTATTGAAGAATAGGTGTTTTAAGCCTCTCATTGGCTGAGTCCCACACAACAAAACATATTTTTGGCAAAGCAGCTCTACTTGGCATGCCAGCCAACGGAACTCTGCATTACTCAGACATAAAACGTGGCAGATGAAAACCACTAGGTGTCAAATACATGTATGCATATTGTCTCCAGTACAACTGTTTCCGCATTTAGATTGTCACAGGAGCTTAAATGTTTGTGTACAGACTTGAGAACCAAGGGTTGAGTGTTTGAATCTACTTATGGCATTTTTTATTTTACATTCAGTGACTTTTCTCAGTAAGAAATAAACACGTATACATTCAACTGATCAAATACCATACATGTAAATGCAGTACAGGCTATTACAACAAAAAATGAGTACAAAGGTATTAAGTGCATGCATGTATGAGTTAGTACAGTACAAGCACCTCACTTAAGCACTTGACTCCACCCGACTGTAGTGTACATGTAATTGTCAATTAATTTGGATAAATTAATTGTACTGGCAATATGCACTACAGGAGGTGTATGCTTGTAGTTAACACTCATTATCATTTTCATTATTAATTTATTACCCAAGCCCACGCATAGGCGTGGAAGGCTGGAAGCGAGGGTAAAGCATTCATCCCTTCAGTGTGTGTGTGTGTTTTTGGGAGATATACAAATATCTGAACCCAGCTAACCATAGCCGTAGCCTAGCGCTGGGGTGC
>NW_003546249.1:730319-740526 GCF_000090795.2 Amphimedon queenslandica | reverse complement strand
TACATCTAGTTCCTCTGGGAGTGTAGTATGGGCCTGGGTAGCTAGTACTGGAGACCAATGTGGACTTGAGTAGCCATTATTAGGGGCCATGTGGTGCTTTTATTGATTACATGTATGATGCAATTAATTGATTGATTTTAATTATTCATTACTGTAAATGTAATAAGTGTATGTGTGTGTGTGTGTGTGTGTGTGTGTGTGTGTCCAAGCCATATCTGTTTGCAAGCCTTTGCTGCTTTCTATTCGAGTTCTTAAGAGTCTTACAATCAAAACTGGAGCTTGGAAAAGTTTGTTCCTATCAGCATATTGCTTTATTTACAATGTATCTTTTCTGAGAGAGTAAAAGCTAACAAAGTTGCTGAAGTTGGTTGGCACTTGCATACATGTAACTCTCTCATTGGGAAAGGATTCATAGCAAAAAGACTAATGAAATGAAGCAATAGAACAAAACCTCATCTTTCATTTTGATGTAAGAAATTGCTCCAATCATCTTGTTCTTCAGATATGATTGCCAAACAGGCTTACCTTGTTGGTTTACACTCTGAGACTCTCTTCTCCATAAGTAGTGGACAGAATCTTTAAACATCAGAGACTCAACAACAGTTTGCATGCAACAAATAGAGCCTAATAAGTGAGTGCTAAAATATTCAAAAAGTTGAGAAAAACCAAAGCTTTATTCACCCCTGAGCCCATGTGCCACCATTACTGTGTGGAGTGTGTGCATGGGTAAAGCATACTCAGCATAGCTTGACTAAGCCACACCTTCATTGTAGCCACACCTTTACACTGCTGCAGCAACCTTCTGTTTGGCTAATCACTAAGTTTCACTTCATCTATTAAAAGTTAAAACTGTTACTTGAAGATTGTGGTGAGGGTATGCACTTTAGTGCTCTCCTTTAAATAAATGTACTGTACTTTCAATATAAAGTACACATACTGGTACAATTATTACAATTTTCGTTCAAAAGTATTGTAATTTGTAAATACTGCATGAGTACTTCAATACCTGTGCTTAATTGTTCTTATATACAAGTAACAGAGTGTACTGCACAATGTATAAAATACCTGGTTACTTTCAGCGGCAGGTCCACCAGCTTCAACACTGCACACAACAGCTGGCAGCTTTGCAGAAGCACCCCCCATGACAGAAAAGCCAAAAGAACCCAAGGTACCTGAGCCCTTACACACAGTTCGTTCTAGTACAATTGTTTTGTTCATTATACTTCCTATCAATACAATAAAAATATATATCATATCAAGGTACAAGCATACATAAACTGTTGTATATGCTGCAGTACATACATGTACATGTATGCAATACATAATGTAATGTAGTACTACATGAACAAGCGTACAGCTAAAATATTGACGGAGGTAAATATTTGGCATTTGCTAATTGCTTTACATCATAATTCCTCTAATAATTTGTCACTTTAAGTTTTTGAATGATAAATATAAATAATGAATTTCTTGAAGAAAAAAGCTTTGAAGATCCTACATGTACATTTACCGTATAGCGGGTACCGTATTTCCTTGTGGAAACGCCTAGGCATTTATTTCTTATAGAGACCTGTTTGCTAGGTGTTTAAATGAAGTAGGCGTTCATACGAGGTGGGCGTTTATAACCAAAAATAATCCTTAACACCATGTTTCAATATACACAATGCGTAGTTTAAAACCGACATCAAAACTTCTATGAGTTTCGTTAGCCTTCTCAGCTGCAGCTGCCATTGTAGAATGTAGACTACGTAAGGTACATGTACCACGTGGATGGGGCGGTGGGTGTGGTATAGGCTTTTAATCAAGAATGGGCATCTACATAAGCATGGATGTTTATTGTCAAAGTTACTTGTATATGCTGTCTCTAGGCGTTTATACAGGCATGGGCGTTTATAGGGAGTAGGTGTTTTCACGAGGAAATACGATAAATTTGGAGGGGCTAAATTTCGGTGAATTGCTAAAATTTTGGTGATTGGCGGATTTTTAATTTGGCAAATTTGTGACTACATGTCATCAAGTATGCGTATAATGGCTCAAAATGGCGGGTTTTAATTCTGGCAAATGGCTATCAAACGCCAACTTTAATCCCCTCCAAAATTTTCTGCTATAATCCCTTCCAAAATTTTCTGCTATACGGTATTTCGGGGGATTCTACACTGCCAGTGACATGTCATATTTGAGGTAACCTGGGTATGAATTGATACAATTCCAACTAACTGAGGCAAAGTGTCGAATTTAGACAAAACAAATTTTATAAATTTAGAATGCATAATATTTAGAGAAATTCTGGTAATTTCTTTGCAATTGGTGGAAATACAAGTACATGTACAGTATATTGGTGTTTATCAAGAAGTGTGCTCAGGAAACCTCCTACTCTAAGCTCCCCCTCACCAATACATGTAGTCTGGATAAGCATAATAAAAGGGTTAATACTTGTTGAGCACTATTAATTACATAAGCACACAATTAAAATTAGCTAGTAATAAGCGCTCATTCATGCACAAGGAAAAGCGACTTTCACATGATTAGCACAATATCTACAAAATAATAAGAGCCAACAAAATGCAATGTCAATCGTTAATTTCTGTCATGTCCCTTACAAATATCCCATATAAAAGTTTGGCAGTGTTTAGTCTGATCCTGCCTAAAATACATGTACATTGTAAATTTAATGTATCAGGATTTAAATACTGCATACATGTACCTGCAAATTTTTTGACCATGATTTTAATTTTCCTGTATTAGAACTTTGCAAAAAATTACATCATGCAGTGATTACATATGCATATGCAACATTCAATAATACATAGCACGGTTTCAATCAGTAAAAATAAAATTACAGCACAATATTCAACACAAATTTTATACCGCGTTATAAATATCCTGACTTATGGTATTCTGTAACCTTTAAATCCTGTAAAGCAGCTTCTGTCCATAGGTACATGTAGTAAAATTTATTTGTATCATAAGTGTTGTTGGTTTAGTGACAAACTTTAGGCCATTGCAATTAGATATAAAATTTTTGACTTAATGAGCAGACGTGGAGGGCAGTATAATCATACACTCATATCTTTTAAGGACATGAACATGCCTTTACAAACAAGTACAATAAATTTCCTACTGTTAATAGTACAAGACAAAGCATCTCCGCCTAAAGGGTTTCACAAATCATACAACAATAATACTAGATATGTAACAACTTCTATATATATGTATACTTATACATGCAGCATTACCATAGCGAATAACTCTTAATCTTACGACATAAAGACATTAAGTAATGACGCTAAAAACAACTTCCAACATGACAAAATAGAAAATAGCCTATTATATGGTGTCAACCTACTTTATAGATGGGGAAAAGGTGAGGGAAAAGGTTATTTTCAAGGTTCAATGAATGAAGTGGAGTGAACACTGGACACAGAGTCACGGACTAAGGAACACTGGTCACAAATCCGTATACTACTAAAACCGCGCCCATGGACCAGCCCATTCAGTAACTGCGCATGCTCTATTGCTCCTGAGTCTCGAGCCACACTACAAGTTTACAACAGGCTTCTCCACCACTCCACCATTTTGTCTTGGAATCGAAATCTAACGCAATCATAGGTAATTTATAGCAGTATAATTCATTTTTAAAATCATTTTGATATATTTTAGAAATGGCAAAACGAAAGGGGAAGCAGCAGCAAGAAGAAAATGTCCAGCTTGGGCCCCAAGTTGCGGAGGGAGAGTTTGTGTTTGGTGTTGCTCACATTTTTGCTTCTTTCAATGATACATTTGTCCATGTCACTGATCTCTCTGGCAGGTATTGATATTTTTTGTGAGTGGATGAACTGGAGTATGACTAGTTTTGTTAACTGCTATGTAAAATTGGGCTGACATAAAGATGTCACTGTTCAAGTTGTGTGGCATGTTGAATATTTCATGAAAGCATATCGCAACTAACTATAGGAGTTTGCCACACCTCTTCTTGCTGTCTTTTTCTGGCCCTTGAAATGGTAGAATGAACTAGTGAATTAGCCATAGGTGGTAAATTAAAAAAACCCAAGCACCAAATTCTGGCTCATTGTACTGGAGGATAAAGCATGATATTACGAGAGGGTTTTTTAGTTTCTCAGCGAAGTAACCTATGTGCTAGTGTAGTTGATCCAAAAGATATGGGTGGGCATGCTGTCATTCCATTAAACACTGGCGAATAGTGTGTGTGTGTGTGCTATTACATTTGTGACAAAATGAAGTGAAATATGTTCCACTTGTCCACCTTTTCAGCTAGACGGTTGTCAATTATAGTATATGACATGATGTGGGAAATGTTCTCTTAATAGTGGAGTAATACAATTTGCATGTATAATATATCTCCGTTTTTAGGGAAACAATTGCTCGTGTAACTGGTGGAATGAAAGTTAAAGCTGATCGTGATGAGGTTGGTAATTTAAATTTGATATTGTGTTGCTGCTGTTGCAAGACTTTTTACCTCTTAATTTCTCTAAAATTGATTTTGCCTATCTACATGTACATTGTACATGTACATGTACTATAATTAGTTTCAGTTGAGTTTGACTGGATGTTTTCATCATTGAAATGTCACCTGTAGTCCCAGCCATGTTGAAATAGAATAGCTAAAAACTTCATTATGCTCCTTTCTTTTTGTAACTTGCTTATTTCTTATTTTGTTTGCTGCTAACGCTGCAATTGACATAAAGGATTTTTGTGCTTGCTATTTTCTGAAGAAAGAAGTGAGATATTCAAAATTTCAACTGAATTTCTGAGCAGCAATAGTGATGACAAATAAAGAAGGGTTAGGGAGGCACAGCACACTAAATGACTACTTTCTGGAGTGCAAAGTCTTCTAGTTCAATTATATATTGGCCAGGAGTACCGTATATCGGGTATATTTCAATGCATGAAAAGTCGTGGAAATATTAAGTTCAATGATGGAATAATTCGGAAGCCTTTTATATTCCGTAAATACATGTATTTTACTTGCTATCATTTCCATCAACCACCTGGTTTGGTAAGTCAATCGAAGCATTTGCTGACTTCTCCACTTCTGAATCAACCTTAGCAACACTTCTAACTGGCAAAGAAGGCTCTTTATGGCCTTCGAGTTAGACTAGAATGAAGCTATGAAGCCACGTGTTCATAATAATTGCACAATACCACATATCTTCTATTCCTTTTTATCCGGATATTTTAAAATTTCATAATATTTATTTTTGTAATGGATTGCTTTTTCCGAAATTATTAATGCATTGAAATATACCCGATATACGGTATTTATTCCCTTTGCTTTATTTGATTTTGAAATAATAAAAAACGTGATTATTGTCATTTTATCGATGCATATTATATTCACGAAGCTTTATGTCACGAAGAATCATTGTGGTTCCCTTTCATGTTGAGCAGAAGAACCTTTTGAGAGCCTTCCAGAGCACCTAGAGACTCTGAATTCGGTAAAAATTTTCAGAAGAACCAGTATTGCAACTAAAGCAAGTTTCAAACTGCTAGCATAAAATATATAGAGAAGTTATAAGGTTGCGTCTGTGGTCAAACTCAACTGAAACTGACTATACCTGCATTTTTATTCTCTGAATAATTTATTGAATACTGTGTTAAATGTGTTTAAGTGATTATGAACCTCAGAAATTCTTAATTTGGGTATTGTCCAAACCTAAAGGCCAATAATTTTTTGATTTTTTATTAGAGTTGGCATAGACACCACCTTGTACATTGTTACTTAGTGCCAGCAACCTGAATTAAACTTGTTATAGTTACTTTGTTGCTCAAATTTATTAAGCCTATTACATATACATGTAGTCTAGCTGCTGGCCAGTGCTGGGGAAAGTTTAAATTAAATATACATGTACATTTATGTATCACAGTTGTTAATGGTGTTTGTAGTTAGTGTCTCATCATAGTCATACTTGTGTCTATTTGGATTGTGATTTTTATTTGTAAAATAGTACAACTCCTTTAGAGCAACAGACACTTAACTTCATGTATTTTTATATTTTTCATTGTTCTTAAAATATAGACCAGTTGGTGCTAAGCTAAGCACATTCATAGTATTTTAAGTATATGCATCGTGATATCGCAAATAAAGTAAAATTTTCCTGCCGCCATTTTGGAGTCCTAGCTCCAATGTTTTTTATGGAGCGATTGTGAAAAGAGCTTATTCTCCATAACTGCTGTATTTATTCGTTACAACAATCTTACTACTGCTTACTGACCATCATCCAGTGTCTATAGTTTGCTCATGGACTTTAATAAGTGCCACTAAAAGATATAGAAGCACAGATTTTGCTTTCTCCCATTCTACTCTTAGTAAACTATAACTCCTAAATGGTGGTAGGAAAATTTTACTTGATTTACCGTACCACAATGAATCTACTCAAAATTAAATGAATATACTTAGCGCCAACTGGTCTATATATTATCTTGTTTACATGTGTGTTTCAACCTACATGTATATGTATATCTCATGGTTTACATTGTGTTCACAGCCTACATGTATGCTATGTGCATTGTACATGTACATGACTGCATGCATCTCCTCTGATTGATTTAGAGAGGTTAATCATGTTAACTTTTTTGTTTGCCACATTTGGTTTCTCAGTTTAGCCTTAATATCTTAAATCTATAGTTTTAGTATAATTGTGTTGTCCTAAAAATTTTAATTTATTCCTAGATCTAACACTACATTCACGTGTATCAAATTTTTTTCATTTTGTGTATGCACTGTGTTAATTCGATCTGAGACACCTTAGCAAATATCTACGGCCATTAGTTTTCTGAGAAAAGCGTGTGTGGCCATTGAAAGGAAAATGGTGACAATGACTTAAGACTATAGTAGGGCCACACTGACGTTGTCAACATGCTACTGACAGCGGCCTTTTTTGCATGATCCTTTTTACTCAGGTATTTTGATGTGCATGTATGAAACAACTATCTAGAGTGCACGTGTAGGAAAGTAGAAGAGAAATCTAAGCACTTTGGCACTTAGAGAGCATTACTGCTGGTCTGCTGCCCACATTTGATGACCGCATAGGCATATGAAATGAAACGGTAACCACCTGTACACCACTTGGTCCATAAAGAATGAATGTTTTAGCAAGAAGGCATTGGATGAGATAAAAGGATATGATGAGACTAAAAGGATATGATGAGATGAAAAGTATACGATGAGACTAAAATGATACAATGAGACTAAAAGGATACGAAAAGATGAGTGTAGCTTGGACCTTCATGATTGTTTTTGGCCACATACAGTACACTTATGGAAATGAAGAAAAGAATTGTACGAGCTAACTTGTAGCCATAATGAGCCATATCTTTTATTTTACTTTGTTTAAGCCTACAATTTGTATATGTACCTTGAAAAGAGCAATAGTTTTATACTGTGGAAGTACTGTCATTACACATAATTATGAGGAGCAGTAATGAGGAGCAATGGGCTGACTAAAGCCAGATTTACAATATGACGCTTGTCCTGACGTTTTGTTGACACAGAAGTTGAATCTGGATCAACTCCAGCCTGAAGTATGCGTCAAAAGGTCAAATTGCCCACACTTTTGATTAAAAATTGATGGTACATTGGCGTAGTGTCATATTGTAAATCTGCCTTTAATCAACTCTCAAAGATGAAGTGGGAGACTGCTGATGAGGAAGAATGACTGAGGGAATGATTCTTTGTACCTAAATAGCTAAAGCATTATTGTATAGCAGTGTTTTAGGATGAAAAATTTTGTGAATTTAGTGCATATTTCTAGAGCTTTGAAATGAAAATCCTTGAAAATCAATTTAATATGGTACAAAATGCAGCATGGTGGAAATTTGTGAAGATTAATTCTGTGAACTTACGGATATGGATCATTTGCAAAAATTATTATCTGTGAAAAAAAAACCTGCTATATGGCACCTTAAATTCTACCTCTTTAAATGATACTGTGGATGTAACATTCTCAATTATACTACACTGTACATGACATGTATATCATGGTTTAATTGAAAAGCAGCTGTGTGACTATTGGTACGTTTGTAAATGTTGTGATTTGTGATGTCATGTAGACACAACAAATGGTTTATTGATGATAATGAAAATTGTTGCTCGTTATGACTAGTATATTTTGTTGAAACTGATTCTTAGATTTAAGGAAATGCACCCAGAGGAAGTTTATTTGTTAATGTGCATGCAGATAATAGTAGCTTTCTTGTGTGTAGTGAATCATGTATTTGAACATTTGCTATTTGGTGTGTACATGTAGGCATCACCTTATGCTGCTATGCTGGCTGCCCAAGATGTTGCTCAGCTATGTAAGGAAAGGGGTGTCACTGCTTTACATATTAAACTGCGTGCTACAGGTGGAACAAGGTATAATGTACATGCAATTGCTGTTAATACTCATTGTATGTGAAGTTTAATATTGTGTTCATAAGAAGTTTTGCACTACCTCTTTGCCATTACGTCAGGAGCCCATGAAAGAAGAGGGAAAAGGTAGTACCGTAAAACTCCTTTGCATTTAATTAAATGCATGTAACTTGTTCGTGAATAGCTTAATGAGTTTACTATTTTTAGCACAAGGTCACCACACCAGTTAGTAATACCATAAAGCTAGAAAATTTGGCGGAGAATTAAATTTGGCGGAAAGGTGATTCAAAATAAAACTGCCAATATGGTATACCTGTCAATAATAATTGCAAGGATGGGCGGATGCCTTTGTGAGCACATGATACTGAAAGTGCCAAAATGGCAGTATTTCTCACTATTTCAGTCAAGACTAGGAACAGTTATTTCAATTAAATGTGTGGGAGTTTTATACTCCTATCCTTACCTTCGAAGTTTCATAGGCTCCTGATCACATTTGAGGGTTGATTTTTGCTTCTTGCAAAGTTTAATGGGAAGATTTTGATGTGATATGCATGTACCGTATTTCCTTAAATAGAAGCTGCATGCAAATTAATGCCGGGGTAGCAATAGAATTCAAGTATAAATATGCAAATGTAGCATACATGTAAATGTGTCTCAGTAGTCTAATGGATACTGCCTAAAGTTCCAGTAGTCAAGTGTATGAGGTCATGGATTCGAATCCTGCTCTGTGCCGAAGTTTTTTTATTTTTTTTATTTTTTGAGGTCCAAATACCATTTTAGGAAATAGACGCTTGGCTTTTATTTAAGGAAGTATGGTACTTATGGAATATTAGCAGCTACTTGTAAGTCCATTATTACTAGTAGGGCTGAAAAATAAGTGAGATATCGAATATTCGTTTGTTATTGTAATATTTGAATAGTTTTTTGCTATTCGAACTATTTGCATAATATTATTATTGGTTATTGCAATAATTCACGGCCACGGCCATGCCTACCACATGTCACCTACACAGGCTGTTCTCTGAGTCTGTTTCTTAGTCTGTTTACTTACCAACTGGTTAAATACTTATGCTGTTGGCCTGTGGCCAGAGAAAGTAGTTCTCTATCTCTAAAAAGCTCTAGAGTGTTTGGCATAATTTTGAAAAGTTTAAAGGGTAACTGCTTTGGTTTTTTTAGGTATTTTATGTTATAGACCACTGGAAGTGAGAATTAGAAAAGATATGAATTTCATTAATTTTACATATGGATGTGATATGGTATCTGCCCACACTGCATAATTGGCTGCCATTTTGGTTTGCAAGTTTGTTAAGGAAGTCAATGGAGGCACGAAGAATATGCCTAACTTACCTGCTTTAGCTCTATCAATAGCTAAAAAGTGCTTGTTATAAGAAAGAACAGCTGCCTTTAGGCGTCTCCTGTAAGGGATTTGGTCAAATTGGCTGCAGAAGTCTTAATACAGGTTTGTTTCTATCTTGGCCCGTTTGTTCTCCGTTGAAAGTTGCCAATCAAATGGCTACTGGAATTTATTTCATCCTAAACCATACCTTACAACTGTAAAAATTTCTAATAATCTTCCTACGCAAAATTACGCAAACAATTTTCACTTCCAGTGGTCTATTGGCTTAATATGATTTCCTGAACTTTTTATTAAGTGTAACAACTCCCATTGTTCAAAAAAAATTATTCACTGAGATATGAACTTTCAAAAATGCCTTTATTGCTTCATGCCATCTTACCTCCTGTCAGTGGTCTTAGCGAAATGTGACGTCATTTTGGTATGGCTGGTGATTAATCCATTCCTTTATAGGGGGAAATAATCCTTTATTCTCATGCCTA
>NW_003546249.1:723392-730309 GCF_000090795.2 Amphimedon queenslandica | reverse complement strand
CGACCGGAAGTGCTGTATAAACAAATGACAGAGTGCGTCAATGCGTCGGGATAGATTGCGAGTCTATCCTGACGTTTTGACGTGCATCCCCATTTGTTTCTACAGCACTTCCGGTCGCAACGCAAGCACACGAAAAGCAATCCGTTTTATGTAAACCAGCCTTAAGAGGGCTAATGATGCCAATCTTTAAATCTGTGCTATTACATTACTAGGCATGAGAATAAAGAATTATTTCCCCCTATAAAGGATGGATTAATCACTAGCCATACCAAAATGATGTCACGTTTAGCCACACCCACTGACAGGAAGTAAGATGGCATGAAGCAATTAAGGCATTTTTGAAAGCTCATATCTCAGTGAATAATTTTTTTGAACAATGGGAGTTCTTACACTTAATTAAAAGTTCAGGCAATCACATTAAGCCAATGAAATAAATACCTAAAAAAACCACTGCAGTTACCCTTTAACATGAAAAAGTTAGTTTGTAATCATTCAGCAATAACAGTTGAATTATTTAAATATTTGTTCGTTTAGCATTCCAACTATTCAAATTAATAGTAAAAAATACTATTTGTTTTAGCCCTAATTACTAGTTGACCTACCAGTTTTGGGTGAAACATTTGGGAACTGGTAGCTACACCTCTAAATCAATTAAGTACTACTGCGATCATTGTAGTATAATAAAAAATATTAGTAATGTAATTTTTTAACTTTCAGAAAGCTTTATGCTAAAACTAAGGCCAAATATGCATTTATTTTATGATTGAATTAGTAATTTTAGTATTGCATGGGTATGGTAAATGTAAAGAATTGCTCAGTAGTGTATGTAGTAGTGTTGAAGTAAATAGTGAAGTTATTGAATATACATTTGAATAAACCATTAATTGAATATAAGTATCAGTATTTTTTTTAGTAGTGAGTAATCGTTACCAAGAGTACATAATATTTAAAGAGAGTATCGAATGGCCCTATACAAGCTGCTGCATGAGGGCTTATTTGCTCAAAGTCACATTCCGCATACTCCAGTATACTTTATCAATGAATATAATTACAGTATAACCTTGATTATCCAGACCTCGATTATCCGGATTCTCGATGATCCGGACTCTGAAATCATGACCGGAAGCGATCACGTGGTACTTTAAGTTCACTTAATTAGAGTATATGGTATTATAAAACGGCTGCTTTCTACACGGAGTAGCGTGTTTAGCACTGGAATGCTGCTGATTAATGGCTTTCTACTAGTAACAAGGCTTGGGTTTAGCCTCCTTATGGATGATTAAGGCTCTAGCTTTTCTTTGGAGTAAGTATATGAAGGTTTTAAAGGTCATTTCAATTATCCGGACTTTTCACTTATCCGGACCACCTGATGGACAAAGGGGTCCGGATAATCGAGGTTATACTGTATTGCTTAGACATTGAGTTGCCATTGTCAGGAGTTGGCAAGTGCTTGGGGTACAATCTCCTGGATACTAGTGGCACTGCCTTTGTAGTTCATCTTTCCAGCCTTCTTTCAAGTTCCTTTCTTGTATTGAAAGAGATTGCCAAGTTTTTAAAAGCTAAGGGCCAGATAATGTTGCCACATGGTTGATGACGTGATATGGTAAGTATACTGGAGTATGCGGATTGTGACTTTGAGCAAATACGCCCTCGTGCAGCAGTCTGCTATAGGGCTGTTGGATACTCTCTTTATATTATGTACTCTTGTCGTTACTCACTTGAAGTACTGATACTGATATTCAATATTTGGCTAATTCAAATTAATATGTGATCATTTCACTATTGATTTTACCACTAATTCTTTACATTTAATTAGTTATTAGTTAATTAGTTATTAATTTAAAGCTTCACCCTAACATGTCAATTTTATTTGAGTTGGCACAGGAAGTAAGTCAACTTATACATCATCAAAACGTCAGATAGCCAACTCAAAATGGTGACACAGTTAAAGCAAGCTGCTTTATTGAGAATTTCTTTTCTTCCTAGACTTTTAATATGGATTTATCATTACTTTATATGCTACTGCCCTTAATTATTATTGACTTGACTGCGGATACGGAAGATATAAACTTAGGTTGGAAGTGATAAAGAGTAACTTGAATCAAAAAGGCTGTAAACTGATATATCAGAATGTTTTCAGTTGTAAAGCCTGCTACAATGTAGTTAAGTACCAGCTTCTCTAGACCTTTCTGTTTTGCTTTTATTAGTAAGTGAAAACATTCAATATTAATGAGATAGAAATGATATTTATGGGTGTTCTGTAATGATTTATTATTTCACTTCACTGAACCTGAGCGAAAGAACTTATTCAGATCTTTGCAGAGTACATCTAGAAGCCCAAAAATTGGTATAGATTTCGGAAGAATACGTTTTGCATCTCTTGCAGGGTACCTTTTTCTTGAGGACTGTAATTTCGCACATTGACATAAAAATCTACACGTTCATTTTCCAGATTTAATTTTCACGAATTTATTCCGCTTGCCATCTTGTACCTTGATAATTTGGTTTTCGCAAAATCATTTTCTTGTGAATCCTTGAAAATCGCAAAATCTGTGAAATTTACCGCCCTCGAAAAAGTACCCTATGGTATACGAAGTTTCAGTTTTCTAGCACTAATACTACAAAGTTAAAAGGGGTGGTGCCTGTTCTAATTCAACTTAAATTGACTACTTTACTATGGCAAAAGACGGAGCTGCTACAGGACCAGTGTTGTTTGGTAATACTCCACGATCAGTGTTGTCTAAGAAGTGGAACACTTCCAGCTAATAAAAGATGATATTTTAGCTTTTTGTGGTGATCCAGAATATATTGTCAGTTACTTTTTTAACTGCCATTTGCTTGATCCTTGTAGACAAGTGAATTTTTTAAAATGTAATATAAATTTTATAGTACTGACTATTGGTCATACGACTAATAGGGTAAAACAGTCAGGAGCTTGATTTCCTTTAAAAATGATTGATGACTGCATGTCATTTCGACTTCTGAATTACCCTGTGAGTGGATATGATTGCAGATTTTATAACTACATAACATGGATTGGAAACTGATGACGTCACAGGGTCACAGGGACAGACTTTGTATTGGTGGAAAAGCAATGGAAGGACTACACAAGCTCTTCTCCAAGCTTCCAACTGTATTTGAGTTTTATTTACTATTGATGATGAGCAGATAGGTCTTGAGAGTTCAGGACTGTTCTTAGTGACAGTTAAGCATAGTTTTGCTCAAAAAATTGTTGCCTCTCTTGGTCCCAATTTATCATTGAAATTACCTTTGTAATGGCACAAATTACATGTGTAAATGTAATAGTGCTATTATTTTATCACTGTTAGGTCTATGGCTTTGTTTATAGCCTATCCTCATGTCAAAGACTCCGAACTTTTGTGTTGTCTGGTCCTTTTTTCTTCATTCTTATTCTATCTAAAGATAGTTGTTGAATAGATGGGCCTCTGAAGACAACATTTTGGCACTTCATGGCTTTTATAGTCGGTTTAAGTTAAGTTTAACTGGATGTTTTAATCATTAAAACGTCACATGTATCCCCACCCACACGTAAATAAAATGGCTGAAAACTTTATTATGCTCTTTTCTATTTGTTGTAACTTGTTTTTTCTCCTCTTTTCGTCACTACCAACCCTGCAATTGACGTGAAGAATTTTTGTGCTTGCTTTTACCTAAAGAAAGAAGTGAGATATGTGACATTTTATCTGAGTTTCTGACCAGCAATACTGAGGACAAATAAAGAAGGCTTAGAGAGGCACAGCAGACTAAGAGAGATTTTTGTCTGGAGTGTAAAGTCTTCTAGTTCAATTTTTGTCTTGGCCTGGAGTGTTTCATTTGCTTTATTTGATTTTTAATAATAAAAAACATGATTATTGACATAATTAATAACATGCAAATGATATTCACAAAGCTACACATCATGGAACATCATGCAGCCCCCTTTCATTTTGACCAGAAGAACCGTTTGAGAACCTTCCAGAGTACCTAGAGACTCCAAAATTGGTACAGATTTTCGGAAGAGCCTGTTTTGCAACTATACCAAGTTTCAACCTGCTAGCTACTTAGCGCGTGTGATAATATAATGTAACTGTCCTATCCTCATGCAGCTTTGTTTGATGCATAATTATTCTTATACTATAATGTGTTTAGTTTTACATGTAGTTACTCCGAGCAAGTTATACATGTAGGTTGAATAGATATGAGAACAGTATCTCATTTTACATCGAAATGAAGCATCTCACCACAGTTTTAACAATTTTAAGTGCTGTAGTAAACCTCCCGTAAGAACAGTTTAAGCTGTATAGTTGACTTGGAGCTTGCTTCCAGCTACATGTAATCAGGCAGTTCTCTTGGCCATATCAATGAAGTAGCTGAAGGAGATTAAGATAGAGATAAATACAAAGTCTCTCAGTGCCTACTTACATTGAGACTGCATTTACCCAGTAAAAAAAAACACTGCAATCTGTTGATTTTTGTGCCTGCTTTATGCTTTTGTTTACACAGAAATTAATGAAAATAAGAAAGCATCTTGATAGAACTCTTTGGAAACAAAAACGGTGTTCAAAGTGTATCATTCTAAAAATGCATTTTGCGTTGCTGTGTAAATGGGGCCTGATTTGAATGGGATCATGTGATCAGTTTCTAATCCGTGTTATGTAAAATCTATGCTATGATGCATGTGAAATTGTGAATGCATCGTATCTACAGTTTGAAGCGAGTATATGACCTTTGCCCCTTGAAGTCTTTCTTTAGCTTTCCGCAGGCTGACATCTGGGGACTCTGTGTCCCCAGATGTGGGGACTATTGGGGACTCCACTAGTGATATGCACCTCTAACTTTTATATTTTACATGTGCCATGTTTCCTTAAATAAAAGCCCACTGTTTATTTCTTAAAATGGCATTTGGACTTGGAAAATAATTATAGTAATGAAATAAATTTGGCCAACGGCAAAGTTTTAACCTGTGATCCTAAGAAAGTACCTACACGGCATTTATTTTATTGTAAGGCTGGATTTGCGTATTTATTGTTCTGCCCCGGAATTTGTTTGAAAGGGCTTGACTTGATAATGTTTTGGGTTAAGTTGGAGGGAACTAATGTATCTGGAGTTTTGTCACTTTATTGGATTTTAGTGCATTTTCAAAATTTTGTCATTAAGTAGAAACCAGCCACAAAGCTATAATTTGTAAAGCTTTTGTTGAGGTTTCATTTTGCGTGTGTGATGTTCTCACTGTTACTGTTCTTAGTTATATTTTCCCGTGTTGTTTTATCTAGAACAAGAACACCTGGTCCAGGAGCTCAAAGTGCTTTAAGAGCTCTTGCTAGAGCTGGAATGAGAATTGGCAGGATAGGTTCGATGATTTTGGTTTTGTAATGTTTTTTATGTTTTGTCCTTTGTAGAGGATGTGACACCAATCCCTACTGATTCCACACGAAGAAAAGGGGGGCGCAGAGGTCGCAGGTTGTGACTGGCATCTTTATTTTTTTGGTTGCCATTGTTTTTTTGATCATTAGTCTTATAATCATAGTTTTTTGTGTGATTAAGTATGACTTAGCTATGTGCGTTGGGGAGTAGGATTGTCTACGTCCTAGTTGGGGTGAGCCTGAGCTCGCCCCACTAAGGGGAGAAATGTCTGTGTATGTATGGGCTGGTCGTGTAACTATTATCATGGATTTTTAAGTTAAGTAGACTCATTTTCATTGAATGTGGGTGTGGTGATGATGAATAAAAATAAGGCTGTGTCTACAGCTCCGGTAACCGGACGTAGTTTGCAATGCTAGAGCTCCGGCAGTCCGTTTTTCTCCGTAAAACAGCTTGTGCGCATGCGCAATAGTGCAAAATGGAACTTAGTCTTTTTATCAAGAAACACTAAACCCTAACCCCAAAACCCTACGATCCCCGGCGGAGGCTAAGATGTACGAGAGGGTGCTCTAAAAACTAAACACTAAACCCCAATCCCAACCCTACGACCCCGGAGGCTAAGATGTACGAGAAGGTGCTCTAAAAACTAAACACTAAACCCCAATCCCAACCCTACGACCCCGGAGGCTAAGATGTACGAGAGGGTGCTATTTCTTGACCCAAAAAAAGCCAAGAAGAAAAAAATTGCAAAAAAAAGACATTAAAAAAAAAGAAAAAAAATCAAAAACTGCAGCATAGTTTTACTCGGTAGTCCTGACCGGATTCGAACCCCTGACCCTATCCGTGCAATCCACACAAGCCTCTCCACTGCACCACCACGACCCTGCTGCATCATCAACGCTGGTTGTTGTATTTATACTCGGTTTCTATAATATAAATCAGTGTATTATTAATACTGCACTGGGGCGTAGCCCCAGTATATATATAGGGGCGACGCCCCTATTACCGGAGCTCTAGCACTGCATACTGTGTCCGGTTACCGGAGCTCTAGACACTTCCTAAAAATAATGGCAGTTATCAGCAACTCGGGAGCTCATCGTACAACAAAAGGTCAGCAAGATAAGACTAAATTGCTGTCTGAAAACTTCTCTAAAACAAATAAAGGTCTGGAAAGCAGATATACAATCTTTTTCCTTGATATAAAGGACTCTGATAAGTTGAATGCAAGTGAGAAAGCTGCATGTACTGTAGCTGGCTGCATGCATGATAAGATTTATTCTAGGTAATGTTTCTTCTGTCGCAGTAAGCTTAGGTTAACAAAGCAGATATACAATCTTCAAATATGTTATGGTCCGTGACTGCTTCTAATTATAAGCAAGATAACTTTAATTTAAGCAAGGTGACTGCAACAATTTGGGGGTATTTAATTTAACGAATTTAGCGATTTAAGGTTACGGGATACCTTTTGACCGCAAATGTTTTAATCCTTAAAATTAAAATGTAATTTTAGAAATAGGCGGGCCTCGCGAGTAAGAATTAGCATAGATAAATATAAT
>NW_003546249.1:714521-723382 GCF_000090795.2 Amphimedon queenslandica | reverse complement strand
CAGAGGATGAGGAGGATGATCACTGGAGTTCTTGTGAGAGACAGCAAACTTGATTACTACCTCGTTTAAGCAGTCCCAGAGCTTGGAAGGCAAATCTCTTTCTATATGTAAAAGATATAGGTGCAAACAGCATGGAAGATTGACGTTTGCTCGCCATTTCAATAATTAACTTGGGCGTCACTAATAATTAACTTGATATCATAATTCATAACTTAAATAAAATGGCTGCTGCTAGAGCTCTGGCTCTCTCAGCTTCTTCCTCACTCCTTAGGCTAAGTGACAGTCACAGACTGACAGTATAGTTCCAGTGTCCAATTACACCTGTGGTAATGATAGTCTGACAGTCTCACACACAGTGACACACTCAGTCTTGCCCAACCACCTTGCCCAAGCTTCTGCCCTTGCCCACAGGTCAGCTCACAGAGTCAGGTCGGGCATTGCCCCTATATGCCCGACCCTGCCTACGCCTATGGTATTCCAACTTCCATTGTCTAAAAAAAAATTTTCACTGAGATATGAGCCTTCAAAAATGCTCATTTTTATTACTTCCTGTCGGTGGGTGTGGCTAAACGTGACGTCACTAGAGGCATAGATGGAGATAACTCCATTCCTTTATAGGGAGAAATAATCCTTTATTCTCATGCCTAGTAATGTAATAGCACTAATTTAAAGATTGGGATCATTAGCTATCATAATTCTAAGCATGCAACTGCAAGAAAATCTCATAATATTACAAGTAGGTAAATTTTCTTGTTTGCTATTTTCAGTCTTTTTCTTGCAGTTGCATGCTTAGAATAATGAAAGCTAATGATCCCAATCTTTAAATTAGTGCTATTACATTACTAGGCATGAGAATAAAGGATTATTTCTCCCTATAAAGGAATGGAGTTATCTCCATCCATGCCTCTAGTGACGTCACATTTAGCCACACCCACCGACAGGAAGTAATAAAAATGAGCATTATTGAAGGCTCATATCTAAGTGAAAAATTTTTTTTAGACAATGGGAGTTGGAATACATCATTATTATGGTCAGGCAATCATATTAAGCCAATAAAAAAAATTCACCAAAAATAGACCGAACTTACTGTTTAAACATATCACTAACTGTTCCTTATTTGCTGCATCAGTACATTCATCACACATAATTGTATAGAACACACCTGCTTGAATATTTGCTGCTATTTTACGTAACAGGCACATTCCCATTAACTTCAGCATCTCATTCTGGATATCAGGACTAGTGTACTTCTCTGTCTTTTTTAGCAGCCACCGTTTTACTTCATCATCAACTTTTAGAGTCTAAGTGAAGTTACTTTCCATCTGATCGTTACTGCCTCTTAAAGCTAAGCCTTGGTGAACAAGATATTAAATACATTTCAGTATAAGAAGTAGCATCCTTCTATTTAGCTCCATTTCTTTCTCATGATCAGAGATGACCATTTCTACAACAATTGAACTGCTTGATAGCAAATCTCTTTCCATTTCTCAAGCCATCCCTGTGATCCTTTGAAATTGAACTTGCCCAACGCATTTGCTATCATTTTAGCTTTCTCAATAAGCAGTGGACCTCCCACAGGGATATTCTTTGATGTTGCAAGCTTAAACTATATGTAGAGGAAATCATTAATCTCACATTACTCAGAGCTTCTAGCTTTACCAATGGAGTAAACCCAGCTACTGGATGCATTAGATTGATACAAATCCCGAATTGAGAACTTATTCTTTAGTATTTTGCCTATCTGTGTCTTTCCACATCCAAACCCTGCTTCCAGCAATTGTAATGAGTGGCCAGTATGGATTTGGGCATGTCTTATGAGCATAACTTTCTTTTCTAAGGTCAAATACACTCTTTCTTTGTATGACTCAGAGGCCATCTAGTGTACAGCTGCTTCAAACACTACTCAACTAGTATTCATTAATCTATCACGTAACTGAATGTTTGTTGATTCATCAAACCAAGGCTAGTCAGGTGGTTTCATCTGCTAACGTCGAAGCTTTTACTATGGATTTATTCATCCAAGGATACCATGCATATATGCATAGTGCACTCCATTTCGAGATTAAATGTTAAGATTAATCACAGGACCAACTATTTCTGTGGACAGAAGAGCAGTTGCAGTCATGAAGGTGGGCCAAATTGTAGGCCATGTCCCATTCAATTTAGCAACAATAGTTTCACAGTTCCTGCAAAAAGACATGAACAAAGCTTTTGCAAAAGTTACAAAGGAGATGTAAATTCTGCAAAATGCAACTGTGTGTCAGGGTAAGTTTAAATTAAATGAATTGCAAATATAACCAACATTTTTTAGGTAAGGACAAGCATGTAATCATGTAGCTGCATTATTGTTTTTCATTGAGCATTATGTGAGTACTGGACAGGAATGCTTACCAACAAAGGTGTCGAAGACATCTCAACCAATGGCTTGGAATCAGCCTCCTATAAAGGAAGTCAGTCCAGCTCGTGCAAAAGATATGAACATTGTAAAGCCTAGTCATAGGGACATAAAAGACAATAATAAAATGAGAATATACAAGCCACATAAATTTGATATACCGTATAGCTGGAAATATTTGCTGGAATTTAATTTTGCTGTTTCATCATAAAAACTCACAATTTAATTCCACAAAGCATTATAAGTAATCGGTGTATCAACTGTGCACGCCTACACCAGCAAAATTAAATTCCATAAACATTAAAATTAGTACAAAATCGCTAAATATAATTCCCGCAAACTTTTCCAGCTATACGGTAAGGCAAATGCTTCATAGAACACTTGATCCAGATAGTCTCATAATTGTTTTGGGAGATATTAAAAACATTGTACCTACCACAGGCTTAAAGCAGTTCTGGGAGAATAGCCCAACACATTACAGTGAACAACCTCATTCAAATTTGTGGATTCATGTTATCTTCTGTTATGAAAAGTATATCAACTTCCAGAAGGAATTTATAGTCCCAAGTATTAGACAATGCTGTGACTACTTAAAGTCTATTACACTTTCTCAGGAAGAAGTTAATCAAATCAAGGTTGCAACTCGTGAACAGGCTAGAAGCAATTTGTGGCATGCATTGTATAATGGAAGAATCACTAGTTCCAGATTTGGGGAAATACTTCATCGAAGACATTTAACTGACTCTCAAAGAATTGTTAAAGATGTAATGGGATATAAAAAGAATACTCCAAATATTTCTCACCACAAATTCTATGGGGAAGAGACAATGAGCCTAGCGCACCTAAATGTTATCATGAAACCTTAAATGTTAAACCTTAAATGTTACCTTAAATGTTACCTTGATTGGAGAAGAGATGTTTGAGCAAGCAGGTTTGTCATTGTAACCAGAAAAGGCATACTTAGGAGCATTATCTGATGAATAACTCGCAATGAAGTGATATTTGCATTGGGTGCATTGGGTGCATAGAAATCAAGTGCCCATACAGCATAGATGGATTTCTTACAATATCTCTTACTCCTGATGAAATTGCAGACAAGTATGGAGATGTATTTGTGCTACAAAGAGGAGAAAATGGCTTGCTCAGTTTACGTAGAAATCATTCACACTATACACAAGTGCAAGGGGAAATGGCCATTCTCAATGTTGATTGGTGTGACTTTGTTGTTTATAGTAAAGATACAGTAATTTTTGATCATATTGTTATGGATTTTGATTGCTGGACTAAATTACAGGAGATTATTGATGAATTTTATTGCAAACAGTATTGTTCCAGAAATTTTATCAGGAAAAATTTTTAAGGAATACACTATTTAATATTACAATATTAAATTGTCTTTAGAGATGGGAGGTAGAGATAGTAAAAGACATGAGGATTGGGAAGTACTGTGAATGTACATGTATTATGTAATTGTAAAAATTACATTGTGCTACAGTATTAGTCATAGTTTAGTAATGGTATGAAATAATTATACATATGACTGTACATGTACCGTAATAGTAATTGGATCACATTATACATTCCAATTATTAATGATAAAAGTGCTAATAATTATTTTTGTCAACTAACTGTTTCTCGTTTCGTTTTACCGTGGGACTCATTTACAGTCAAATACACACACTCACTTACTCTTCATAAATTTGATAGTCTAATAAGTTTTAAATACATGTATGTAATACATTTAAACCATAACAGAGAGATATTGGGAATGGGAATAGAGAGAAAGGGTATGCATAAACAGAACTAATATCCTACAAGAGGAACATCAAAATTAGTCAAATACATACAAACTGGATTGACATCACCAACTAAATCACCCATTAGATTGGAAAACAATTGGTTCAATATTTTATATTGATGACCTCTTCCTATCACTCGTTCAATATGAGACACCAAAGGTGCGTGGCCTCGCTCCTATAGTTGATTGGGAAGTGTTAGGCTTAGCTAGCCAAGCTGACCTGCAAGTACACCTGTACATTTAGATCAAAAGTGACACTCTGGGCAAGTGTGAAAAGCATGATGCGACTCTGGAGTCTCTCCAAAACTTTGTGATGTGTCCAACTAACACTTGGATTTTATCAACTATTTATACACTCTTATTTTAAAAATAGCATCATGGGTTGCAAAACCACAGCTTTTGATGTGGTCTCTATTAAAGATACACATCCTAAAAACAAACCAGACTGCATGCCTGCAAAAGTAGCTACTCCGAAATTGGAGGTGTGGCATGACATCATCAACTATTAACTATTTGATGGCAGTAAGCCCTGCAACAAGAAGGAAGTTTTAGATTTTTTTCTTCTTATAAGCTCTATATGACATTACAATGGCACAAATACTGTTGCCTAGATGTAAATTATGTGATTTGAGAGAGTTTAGGACATTTAGACTACCTACAGTTCACTCGGGTTGAAACTCAAGAAGCAATAACTCACTAACAAGAAAGATTTAGAGTCCCACACATATTAAAACAATAACTAGTCTTGATGTACTGAAAAAGAGTCTCATTTACATCCAGAATACTACCGCTATAGCTGAGCATTTTCTCATTAGTTAAAAAGCTTCTACTAGCTAGAGCTGCTCTCTAAACATCTCAAGGCAGTAAAGCAAGACTTTTCCTAGCAGAAGAGAAGTTCACTCAGATTTAGAGTATGCAATTGCAAAGATATACATACTTAAAGACAAAATAAAGCACACAGAATGAATGAATGACAGACAGACAAACCGAGTATCTAGTCCTCGCCTACGCAAAGCTGAGCGAGGCCAATAAATTCTGTATTTAGCAATCTGTCTTGTTTTCTCAACATCATAGGCACTTAGTTGCTTCTGTGATCCCAAGCGAGAAGGTACATTCAACAGAATTCCTTTAGCAGCCACTACCTCTTGAATATCAAAGCCCCTATCTGTCATAATCATATGTCCTGATTCAAGAAGTCTGATACTTGACCGCCACATGCTTCAGAAACAAAATGACTAAACCTGGTGGGGTACATCCGATGAGAATTTTTGGAGAGACACAGGTAAAAAAAGGGATAAGTCGAAACAAGACTATTATGAAAATCGTGACAAAAACCATGCAAAATCTAGAAAGTACCATGCCATAATAAAACAAAAAATATTAGATTTTGTAAAAAAATATTAAAAATAATATAGTACCATGAATAAAGAAAAAGTGTTAGATTATTCTAAAAAATATATCATGGCTCAAATAAACACAAATTATCAGATTACTCAAAAAATTGTCATGCTTCTTGCCTTGAAGAGAGATTAGTGGCATTTAAAGACAATTATATTGCTAATTATGAAGAGACATTAGAGGCATTAAATGATAACTATATTGCTAATTGTGATGAGAGATTAGAGAAGTTGAAAAAAAATTATATTGCTAATCATGAAAAACTGTTACAAAGTTTTAAGGATAATTATGCTTCTAATTTTGAAGAAAGGAAAAAAAGAAATGAATGAGTATTATGCCTCTCACAGTCAGCAAATAAAAGATAATGCCAGACACCATTATGCTGCTGTGGCTGACACTAAAAATGCAAAGCTAAGAAAAAAATATAGAAATAATGGTAACTTGAATCCACCAACAAGAAGTGTATCGGCTAAGAAGAGATCCAAAATCATAGCATGAATAGTGCAAAAGAAGCAGAAGAACAGTGCATATTATAAGAAAAACTTCTAAAAATAAGACAAAGCAGAAGAGCTAGATGCCATCTAGCCAAACCAAAAATTGATCTAAAGAACAGATACATAGCAGTAATTACAAAAAAACTTGCTAAAAATAAAGGAGTACAAAAGCAATTGAAAGTTGCTTCTAATATTGACAAGTCTTTGTTGATTGCTGTCATGCATCGGGTATTAATTAAAATGCAGCTAGGAGACTTGTTACTGTTATATTCAATACACGTTGACATTTTGCTGGAATGCTGCTTGGGGTAATCACAGAAAGTTAATAATAATACATACACTGGTAATGGGGAATTTTGTGATTTGTATCACGTGGCCAGTTGTGAGCCACACTTTTACCAAGCATGCTAAAAACATGCCCCATCAACTGTAAATGATGATACTGTAATTTTAGACGATGATGATTTAGCAAAACTTATCGACAGTTGTTTCAATGACAATAATGATGTAATTTTAAGGAAAGATGCAGGAAAAGACATACAAAATGATAATGTTACTAGTGACACAAAAGACATAAATGATGTAGACAGTGGTAAAAGGGTTTAAAAAGAACTGTAAAAATAGCATGTACTGACAATTTTAAACAGCTGACAGGTTTTCAAATCGAAACGATCAAAGATTTAAAAGAAGCATTCAGCAAACAAGCCAAGGAATGTCAGAAAATATTGAGAAACGTAGGTGCAGGTTGCCCAAATGAGCATGATCCACATAAAAATGGTCATTCATTGACTTGTTATGAGGATAACAGTACATGTAAAAGCAAGCTAAGAATACTGAGAGCTGCTTTTCCTCACTATCCACTTTTCTGCATAATGTTTATCAAGCCAGAAATTATGATGAAGTTGTCAATCTAATAGATCAAGCTTTAATTGAAGATGTGGATGCTTTGATTAAAATTGCAACCGAGTCTTATCCAAACAATGAAAATAGTGATGTTGCCCAAATTTACTCATCTAGATTTGAAGAGAGTGAGAGCGACATAACTTTTAAGGGATCCAGACTTTGAAGTGAAAACAACCTAAAGAAAACATTAACCTGATAGCTGAGTTCCAAAAGGAAATGTGCAATCAAAACGAGCATGCTTGTTGTAGCTGCAGGAGATTAATGAGCTGTGGCAAACGTGCCAAAGTTTTGATAAGGACAATAAGAGTGAGGTTTGGAGACAATTGGAAGTTTTGATTACAATCCAAATTTTAGCAACAAACAACTTTTAATGTGTAAAACTTGCAAGTCTACAATACGTAGCAAGAAAATTCCTAACAGATGTGTATTAAATGGTTTGCAAAGTGAGCCTTTGCCAGAAAAGCTTAAAGGCCTAAATGCCGTTAGTACACAGTTAATTCGATTAGCCCAAACTGTTGTACACAACCTAGTATGGTGTCGCTTGTATAGTAATGTTACAACAATAAATAATGCGGAACTAACTAACCCATGGGACAACATTAAAAAGAAAGCAGACACCCACCCTTGCAAGGTGTGGCTAAATATACCCAAGGTCATTAACCCCATATGTGCCACTGATGAATAAGCAATTATTCTTTTCAGGTCTACTTGCCGGCAAATTGTCAAACTCCCATATATTATGGCCAATAAACTTAAAGACATAATAAGTGGCGCAAAATATATTGTCGCCTCTGGCAACAACGGTCATGTAACTCGTATGAATTTGTACCCCCTAATTTCAATAAAACTCAGGCCAATATTACTGACGCCGCTACAGGCGCTTTTATGTGTGCCTGTGGTAGCCATATATGAAACATACTTTCGGTATTTTTATTGCTAAACTTATGAATACACCTAAACACTTGATTGATGATGAGGGGGGCATTAATTGTGATATTACTATTCCTTATAGGGAAACGGGTTATACCGAATGTCTGGCAATCCATAATGGAATTGGCGTATGCGAATATAAGGGGGATGGCATATGATAATTTGGGGAAACCCGGGCAGAAATACTTTCCGTTTATTTTGAGTTTATTTATGTTTATTGTGGTATGAAATGGGTTGGGGTATTTCCTTACGTATTTACCCGAACAGTGAAGACGATGTTTGCGACCTCGATGTTGAATTGCAGTAACCTGGGGGTACAGCAGCTTCCACGGGTGGGACTATTCGTCCATTAAAACCGTACATGATTTGAGTTCAGACCGGCGTGAGCTAGGTCGGTTTCTATGAACAATATGTAACCACAGAGTGTAACTGCGCCCTCGTACGTCAGGATCGGGTATAAGCGGCCATCCAATGGTGTACCTGTTGGCAGCAAGCCCCCCATTGCCTTGGCAGTGGTCAGGGGAGCTTGCAGGGTAGCTACGATGGGAAGGATAATCCCTGAAGGCAACTAAAGGGAAAAGCCAGGCACAAGGGTGTTCCGGCCATTATAAGAATGATGGTAGCTCCTACGTTTCAGACTAAGATGGCATCGGGCCTAGGTGAAGCTGAAGGCTGCGAAATAGGAGAAGTCACTAATTTTGGAAACCGGGCGGATCTATATTGAGGGTGGAATTCGTTAAAGCGGGTAGGAACCCACCGGTATTGTCTGTAATTTAAAGGAAAAATGTCCGACTTCGGAATGGAGTATGGGGGTTCGATTCCTCCCAGGTAATCATGAGTGTAATATATATAGGGGCAATACTTATATTTGTAATAGGATTGCTCGGGCTGATATTGAATAGAAACAGCTTTATAATAATGTTAATGTCGATGGAATTGATGT
>NW_003546249.1:709805-714511 GCF_000090795.2 Amphimedon queenslandica | reverse complement strand
TTTTTTGAGGCTAAGAGGAAAGAAAGCAAAAAATCTCTTTGTGACGATCTTCATTTTTGTCTCAAGAAGAGCTACCATTTGTTTTAGAGACTTCTGTTGTGCAGGACTGGATATTTTTGATTTATAAGTGTTCATATATAACCCACCCTATAATCTAGTACAGTCATACTTTATAAGATAAACAGATTACCTTATATAAGAAATAAATTGTTAAAAATGATAGTAGTAATGAAAGAAGTGTTATTTTTAAAAAGATAACAAAATTATAATAACAATAACAACAGCTAATTAATTATTCATAAACTGTATCCCGTAACCTTAAAGAAAATCGCTAACCATCGATTATTTCTTCATGGAAGTGGGTGTGGTCACAATGAATAATGGCGGTCGTCAGCAAGTCTGAGCTTATTTTGCAGTAAACAGTCAGCGAGATAATATTAAACTGCTGTCCAAAGACTTGTCTAGCAGTTAGCCTAGGTTAAAAAAGCAGATGACAATCTTCTTTGTTCAGTGACTGCTTCTAACTGTAAGCAAGATAACTTTACATGTTAATGGCTGCAGAGTCAGTGATGAAGCAATTTAAGCAAGATTAATGCAACAGAATCTACTGTATTTAGACTTGTGCAATTGCTTTGCTTGCTCATGTAGATCACAGCACATAATCTATAGCCTGCTTAGGCTCGCCCCTTTAATGTTTTACATTCTTCTAGTTATAGATAAACTACAGATGGTGAGGGTTACTGGATGTACACGAGGATGTTAGTTATAGCTACTGGATATACACGAGGATGGTAGTTATAGCCCCTCGGGATTATGAATATCATTTTCGTGTATATCTGATATACCACTCGGGGTCATGTTCCAGACATTGCTCATGTATACACGATACACGAGTATCTACACGAAATCTTAGGCTAAAGTAGATAGTGTTAGATATTGGAGAGCAACCTAGAATATTCTCATTTATTTTCAGATATTTTCGTGTATTATACCATAAACATTCTAATAATACAATTGTACGAAATTTCTGTGTCCACATGGCATAATTGCCACAGCAGCCTTCTACAAACAAAGACTGTAAAGCTAAATGTGAAATCTGCCAAGGATATAGAAAATGCACGCTTTATTCCAAAGGGAATCTTTTAAAACATCTCAATACAATGCACGGTCAGCTGCTTGAAGAGCAATGTACCTGGAGATGTCAGTCAACCAGTTCAGTCCAATTTAGATTTCAAGAAGATGGTACATACCAGAGAAAGCAACCAGATTTCAAGAATCAGGAGGTTATTTTAACTTCAATTGTGAAGAATTTCTGTGGGCAGTCACTATGGTGGAGAAGCCATGGTTTAGGGATTTTATGAAAGATGTGGAACCTTGATTTAAGAATACTTCTAGAAGATCTGTTGACACTAAAGTAAGTGCATTAGCAACTCAAAGAAGATCTCACCTTTTGAAAAAACTTGCAGCTATAGCTAAACATGGACTACAACCCTCTGAAGTTTTATGGGTTGTACTATACACTATGTATGTGACAAGCAGCTCAAGCACACTATTCTTTGTTTTAAAGAAGTTCCACCGACACATACAAGTGACAGTATAACGCTTCATTTTGAGGGTCTGCATGATTGTTATGAAATCTGTTGTTTCCAAATTAATACTGACAACGCTGCCAATATGAAGTGTGTATTTCTAATATCTCACGAAATAGCTACTCAGGAGATTGACGATGACGACGACGACGACGATGATGATGACATTGAAATTGATAATGAAGATCTAGAAGAATGGACACCTCATGAATTAAAGTATGATGGGTGGTTAGCGTGCACAGCTCACCAGCTCCAGCTGGTAGTCCACGATGGCTATACTGAACTTACCTCATATCGAAGAGTACAGGCAGCTTTTAGCAAAGCAAAAAGTGTCTGTTCTCTCTCTTACAAGTCAAGCCACTTAGCATATAATTTGTCTGCTAAGATTCCAGTAGCTAACGATACTAGATGGAGCTCTCACTTAAGACTACATGATGAACACATCCTCAAAAATATGGATAAAATCAATGAAGCATTAGAGAAAATCAAGCGGCCCAATTTGACTTACTCTAGATCAGACAAAAAAATCTTTCTTCTGTAGTCGAAGTGATGTCTTATTTTTCTCAAGCTACTGATATTCTTCAGTGTGAAAACACACCAACTTCTAGTCATGTGATATAGTCGGTTCAAGTTGAGTTGTCACAGGAAGTAAATCAATTTTTGCATCATCAAAACGTCACTACTAGCCACACCCAAAAAATGGTGGTACAGTGCAAGCAAGCTCTTTTATTGAGTGTTTCTTCACCTCTAAGACTCTTTGTCATCTGTTTTATCCTTGCTTTGGATACTACTACCTTTAATTATCACTGGCTGGACCTTTTTCTGTTATAAAGTTGACAAAGACCTCGGATACGGAAGATATCAACCTAGATTGAGGATGATGAAGAATAACTAGAACCAAGAAGGCTGTAGACAGATGTAGCAGTATGTTTCCAGTAGCAAGGTCTGCTAGTTGAATACTAGCTTCTCTAGAGGACCTTATCTGTTTGCTTTTATTTTATAAATAAAAAAACATTAATAGTAATGAAATGCAAATGATATTCACGAGTGTGATGTAGCCTACACGTAATGATTCATCATGGCGGCTCCCTTTGAACTAGAGCGGAAGAACCCATTCAGAACCTTCCAGAGTACCTAGAGACTCAAAAATTGGTACAGATTTTCGGAAGAACCCGTTTTGCAAGTATACTAAATTTCAGGTTGCTAGCATTAGTGATTAAAAAGTTATAAGGGGTGGTACTTGGGCAACTCAACTTGAACCGACTATACCTGTGATTGATTCTTTGGAGAATGCTCTGAAGAGTATCAACAGAAGTCAAGCAGCTATTAATGCTTTGTGTGAACGGATGTTAAGCAGCTTGCAGCAGCATTTTTTATACTTACTTCATTCAGATATATACCAAGTATCATCAGTCTTAGATCCATCAATCAAGCTGTCCTTTACTGATACTGAATCTACTAATGGCAATAAATTTTTGTATTTTCTTCAGCTGAGGTAAAAGCAAAATTACGATCTTTGCTACCACTAGAACCAGATGCTGCAGTATTACCTTCACCTGAATCTGCAAATAAGAAGCATAAGTTGTTAGATTTTAGCAGTGCTATAACTTCTGGCCCAAAATCAATTGATGGCACTAGTGCTGAGATACAGAACTACCTTGATCAACCACTTAGAGACATCAATCCTATAACGTTTTGGGCAGAAAGCGAGAATACACCATTGTCTCAACTAGCTTTACAGCTGCTTTCAGTTCCATCGTCTTCTGCACCTGTTGAGCTTTTGTTTCAAAAGCAGGATGTATACTTAATCAACGCCGTACTCGTAGAAGAAGTGAAAAACTGAAACATTTATTATGTCTCAATAATTGATTGGTATTTGGTTTTATTTGAAATTTAGTAACATTTTCAGTAAACAAAAATACATGAAAATACATGAAAATACACATCTACTTGCAAAGGAAATACAAGTAAATACTGGTTAAAAAAATTAAAATACAAGTAGATACAGAGTAGATAGAATTTGAGTAGATGTGCTATGTCTGTCATGTTCTATATGGCTTGTATAATGAGAAGCCATAAGAAGGAAAGGTTGTGCGCATGCTCAGTAGCACATGGTACAACTGTGGAAGCAAGAGTTAGAGGATAAGGATAATAATAATTAGTAGATAATAATTATTATCTACTCTTGCTGTAAGGCACCAATATGGCTAAAGGAGAAGGAGAAACACGACAAAAAACAGAAAAAAAGTGAATGAAAATGTGTAAAGCACTCAATGAAGGTCAGCCTTCATTAGTACTGATGAAATGGTACCGGTTTTGAACCCTTGGACACTAATAGAGTTTATGAAGGTACTTACTTAATGGCGTTGTGGTGGTAGAAATGTTACTAGTAGTAAAGAATACTCTTTACATGTTTCTACAGGTACAGAATTCATTTTGAATTGACTAGTCGAAGCTACACTTGTTGATAAAAGGTCCTCACAATGACTGAAATCATTCTGGAATATAATGGGCATGAAATTCAATCAATCCATACATAAATAAAGACAACTGTTATATCATATATTTACAAAATTTTTTATTGATAGAATTTTTTTGATATTATTCAAATGACCTTTTGTTATCATTGTTATCACAACTGAACAAGCCAAGCATTACTTCCGGTGAAATATTATATAGAGAATGGAGTATATGTGGGTAAAACGAGACAGCACCTATTATGTGACATTGTTATATTTTGACTTTAAAATGATTACACAAACTAACTAACCTTAGTACTGCTGTGTTGTGATGTTTGATATGCAAAAAATCACAAAAACTGACAAAAACATGCAAAGGCCAAGGTAAGTTTAAGGGCATGCACCGCCATTGTGACATCATCAAGGCTAGAAGTTGACATGTGTTTCTCTCCTTGTCTCTAGCTCTCTCAGTTGTCAGCTCTTCTCACTTAGTCTTGCATAGCCAGACTACTTCTCACTCAGTCTTCGATAGGCTCTAATTATCACTATAATTTAACCTTGCCTTTATATACTTTGGTGCGGGAAAGCACTGTGTTTCGGAGTCTATCTACAGTACTCCCCCTCCAGTGAATGACCCAAATGAACGATACTTTAAAGA
>NW_003546249.1:695658-706319 GCF_000090795.2 Amphimedon queenslandica | reverse complement strand
TTCATAATTAAATCTTGTATCTCTGTCGCAAACTCCGGCGACAAGGAGGTTACCACATAATCAAATTTCGTCTTCTGTAAGCTCACTCCTCTAGTAGTAAACTGTGCGTCAACTTGCGCGAACCAATGTTCGGGATCCGCGGGCCAAAAGGGAGGTAGCTTCATCGAGATGGCTGCAACGCGAGCAGGAGAAGAATCTCAAGACATGATGTCCAATATACCGGGTCACCAATGTTGGATATACTATTTATCACCGTTGTATTTAATCGGTTGAAGTGATTACAAGCGATAATACTCATACAACAAACGAGAGGGAGAAAAAGGGAGATAGGAAATCAGAGAGAGAGTGTTAACATGTGTTCTTTCCAAAAGAAAAACAAAAACAAAATAGAGCATGCGTGCAATAGTTATTAAAGGTCAATAATAATAATAATAATAATAATAATAATTGTAGTAGTAGTAATAACTATAAAATAAGGAACAATAGTCCAATAGACTAGACTCACTACAGTTTGATGCCATTTTCACTTATGTGCATGTGATCAGTGTGAATATAATCAGGGGCGTAGCTGGACCTTGGGTGATGGTAGGGCAAGGAGACAAAATGGCGCGCGAATCGCGCCGCAATTTTGGCCACACCCCTTTTATGTAACAAAATGGAAGCATTTTCCTGCAAGCTGAGCGAAATCAGAGTGAAATTATCATTGTATATAGCTTTAAAAAGAGCTGTGGTTATCAGCCACCCCCTTTTGTTATTGTAAGAACAATGAATATAATCTTTTGGGTTATAATTTCAATGAATATAATTATAAGGCCACTTTGATGGTAGGGCCCAGGCCCCCTCAGACTCTACCTCAGCTACGCCCCTGAATATAATTAACCTAACCACACAATCATAACAGAATGTAATTTATCACGATACAAAAAAAGAATGCAAACAAGTAAATAAAAAACATTAAAAATGGGAAAATAGTAGGATTGAATTGAGAAAAAGTAAAAGTGGGCATCCACTACCATAAATCTTCTAAAAATTTGGCAAATTAAATTTACCTTAAAATCAGTAATATTGAAAAATTAGAGGTTAAAAATGTTCTTTTACTTTTAAATAATTTTTATTGACTAAATTGGAGGGAGGGTCATTCCAAAGTCTCAGCTGCTTGGTAAGGTAGACTAAAGCAAGTGGTCAATCATGAGCTGAAATAAGAGGATTATGTCGAAATTAGAATACTCAGCCAGTAATTTTGCATAATCGAATAATTAGAGGTAATTTTGTGAAAATTTGAAAAAATTATTTAATTTGACAAAGTTAGAGTGTTGAATTTTTAAAAGATTTATGGTATGCAGCATTGTTGCTTGCAACTTGTGGTCAAACCTTTGATGTGGTTGGGCAACATGTTGCATGAAGTAGAGAAAGTCTCAACTTCACTTCTACCATGTACTGAAATAAACAACTAGTTTACTTAGCAACAGTTAGCAAAAGCAATGCATTTTTTAAACAGGAGGTGAATAAGTAAATTCCCGGGCTACTTATTTGACCTCCGACTGTCTGGGAAATTACTTATTCTCCTTAAACTACTTACGGGCCACATATTCAACCTCCCGGGAAACTTGTTGGTAGGTAAGTTATTCATGAACCTGAAATTGAGCAATCTGATTGGTCAATTACAACTAGGCATGGTAGAAATTGACAATAATATTATTAGCATTGTTATTTTTGAATTGTTATATGTATATATATGTTTGTGTAGTTATTGAAACTGAAGTGCCTTTCTTTATCTAGAGATACTTTTTGACGTTTCGGAGAATGAAGTGAATTGGTATCATCATTAACGACTGCTGTTTTTGTTTGTAATATTGTTAAAACGTCCTCATTTTGTTGATCTCAAGTACGCTTATGAATTAGTACACCATCCGTGCTTCTGTGACCTGTTCTTTTCATGATTACTTGTTCATCAGCACCTGTTTGAAATAGTCTAGTAGCAGCAGTCATGCGAAGTGAGTGGTTTGTTTTGTAACCATCAATTCCTGCTGCAGCAAACATTCTTTTAACAGTATTTGATATTGTTTTATGCCCAACAGGAACATTGGAGTACCATATATTACTTTTTGGTTTTCTTAGTGCTGTCAAGTAGAAACATCTCCTTTTTCTTTCATCAATGGGTGGACAATGACTGATGCACTTTACTAGTAGTAATGGCACAAAACAACGAGATGGGTTAGTTCTATTTTCAAAATGTTGAACTGTTTTTGGCTCAATTTTTCTATGCTTCAATCCTCCTGGATTATTCTTCGATGAATTTTCTCCATAAATGATGCATTTTTTACCGTTAGATGCTGTTTCGACAGTTATTTGAACGAATTGTAGTTCTCGATGCTCCTGCCCACTTCATAAGGCAAAGTATAGCCCACACATATAAATGACAGTATCCAATAGTACTTGAGGAGAGCTGCTTCCTAATATCCATTTAGACATAAGCTCTTCTTCTTGAAATGATATTGGGTCGACTTGTTTAACTGTTCCTGCCATTTCAGCAGATTTTAATCTCTTCATTTCGAAATGCAATGTCTTCCTGAAGCCATCAAACTCGTGATCTTTGATGAAGTTGATATCTGGACAATCTTTCCTAATGTTACACAAAATTCCACATGTAATTGCATACACAATGTATTTGGTGGATATTGCTTGCCATCCATTCTGCGTATTTCCAAGATAAACTTAGACATCCAATCATTGAGAACTTGCCTGTTCTCCATTAGGAAGGGTGGCATCTCCAAATCTATTCATTCTTTCCTTGCACCAGTCATTCCATATATTTTCTGCCCATATATTACTTTTTTTAGTTGTGCATGGCTCACAGTGCTCTTGTGCATCATTTAAATCTTCGTCCGATATGGGCCTTTGCAAAACAAGATCGCTGGGGTGATGGCACTAATGAAGTAGGCGGGGCAGTCATATTATGATGAGAAATAGGTGTTCCCAGAGCTATCAATGGCGGCTGTGTTAGTCGCATCTTTTGAGAACAGACGAGCATGTCTTATTGCTTTTTCATTCTAATGCGTGACTAAAAATGAATTGGTTGCTAATGGTAAGGATTTTTATACTTTTTGATACAAGAAATACATCTAATCTGATTGGACGCATGGTAAAACACGGTTCAGTATGCACCTCGGTCTCAGTTTTTATGGCATTGATTGACCTCAGGACTGCGTCCCTTGGTCAATAAATCACATAGAAACCTCGACCTCTGTGTATAACGTATACTTCTACCAGGCCTAGTTGTAATTGACCAATCAGATTGCTCAATTTCAGGTTCATAAATAACTTACCTACCAGCAAGTTTTCCAGAAGGTTGAATAAGTAGCCCGGGAGGTTGAATGAGTAGCTTGAGGTGAATAAGTAATTTCCCGGACAGTTGGAGGTCAAATAAGTAGCCCAGGGAAATTACTTATTCACTTCCTGTTTAAAAAATGTATTGCTGTTGCTAACTGTTGCTAAGTAAACTACTTGTTTATTTTAGTACATGGTATAGGTTGGTTATACAACTCTGTGTCAGTATCTATGGCCTTATCATACTTCTGCCTGGCCCTTGTTATGATGAATGCCATAGATACCTCCACCTCCTTGTATAACCTTTACTTATTCATTACTAAAGTTTCCCAAACTTTGGAAGAGGTATCTAAATAATTTCCCGAAGGCTTCTAAATAATGTCCCGGGGTATTATAAGTGATTTAGACACCTCGTATAATGCAATCTGATTGGTCAATTTAAAACAAGCATGGTAGAAATACGTATACTGTTATAGGCTATAATATTTTTGCTTATATATAATATCTACATATATGCTTTATCTATGGATGTCCGCGGGCCACCCGGTTCTCATGTATTAACCAGCCAGTTGTCCGGAAATAGGTTGAGTATTCCTGGAATTTGTCTAAGCTATTGTGGAGGCTTGTTATCAATAGAAAAAGTAGGCAGTGCGAATGGTTATTAAGGCATGCAAATATATCTGCTGCAACAAGCTCCTGATGTAGTGACACTCACACAGCTCAGAGGCAGGCTCCTGTCATCATCTTTGCATTAGGCAGCTCAGTCATAGGTAAGTAGATATTGCTTGTTAGTTGCTTGGTGTGTGTCATTGTATAATGATTCTACTGAGTTAAATACATTTGCCTGACATTGGAATTGATAATTTGGTTACTGTATAAATACTGCATCGTACCATTGGCACTTTCATTTTGCGGTCATGCAAAGAATATAATAGTAATGTACATGTAGATGATTGTTTAATCGTATTCATGAATTAATTACATTAATTTTTGAATCGTCAAACCCATTGCGGCATGAATTGCCATGCTTAATACAGAGTGAGGCCTATCTACATGTAAAAATCCTAATGACTTTTATGAGATCCCTGGCAAACATCTTATTGTTTTGACCCCAGTACAGTAATTGTGATAATGCTAGGGTCTGATACAGTGTAACTGTACCTATATCACCACTATAGCTTTGCCTATAATCTCATACCTGTATAAAGTAAACTTTTAGCAGAGAAAAATATTTAGCCCTTGCCAATTGATGTTCATTGAGTAGCAAAACTTGAAACATGTAAGTTTGTTGTTACAATGTTGTGATACACACTTGTAGTTTGAGTTTTTGTATTGCATGTCAATTAGCAGTGCATAGGAATGTTATTACAATTGTGTAGTATGAACATATTAAATAACTCATACTCTCATACATTGTACATACACACACCTTATTAATATTTGACACCTTGATGACTATATAACATCACACTACTCATGATTACATCATACATATACATGATATAAATAGGTTGTGTAAGAGTTGTTAATATTATTATTATGGCAATGGCTATTTTTACGGGCCCGTAATCCGACCGTGGGTGGCTATTTTTACGGCAGGATGATTTATCTATGGATTTACTCATTTTTAAACCTGGGAAACACTCTAAAATAAAAAACTAAACCCTAAACCAACCTTGGGGACTCCTAACATAACTAGGGGGCTCATAAAATGACTGGGGATGCTCTAAAAAAAACCGCAACCCTAACCCCTAAACCCTAAAAACAATAGCTAAGTAGGGGACTCCTAACATAACTAGGGCTCCTAACATAATTAGGGAACATAGCGAAGTAGAAAGATAAAAAAAATCAATTTGTTAAAGTCAAAATTATAAAAAATAAAAAAAGAAATGGTCTGAGCTGAATTCGAACCAGTGCTCGTCCGTATCCAACCCAGCGCCTTCCCCACTGTACCACCACGATCCTGCTGCCTTATTGATGCTGATTGTCATCTTTATACGTCACTTCATTTCTATATTTCCTGCCGTAAAAATAGCTATATACAATGAGATTACGGGACCGTAAAAATAGCCACTACGTATTATTATTGAATGATCATTGATTACAATACTACATGGTGGCAGCACAGGTGACGACCTAAGCTATGGCTGAAATCTGACTTCCAGCTCCAGATCCCTTTACTCCTGATGATTGGCCTCGCTAGGTTCAAACAGTTCCAGGTAGCCTCTGGTCAGGATAAGGACTCAGAGGAGAAGCAGACTAATACCCTACTATACTGTATGGGAGAGGAGGCAGAATTAGTCCTGGACCCCACAAACATTTCAGTCGGTGACAAAACGGTCTATGCAACAGTCCTTCAAAAATTCAACGAGTTTTTTCAAGTTCGACGCAATGCAATCTACAAAAGAGCTAGATTCAACCGTCGCTCCCAGATGGAAGGGGAAACTACGCGGAGCAGCTCATAATGGAGCTCTATCGGTTGGCAGGCAACTGCAACTATCAGGGCTTTAGAGATGAGATGATAAGAGACAGGCTTGTTGTTGGAATACAAGACCAGCTGCTGTCAGAGTGTATGCAGTTGGATGCGACTCTGGACCTAGAGAAAGCCAAGAAGATGGTTTGCCAGCATGCAGGAGGCTGTAAAAGATCAATCTCAGGACCTCACTGATAGTAAACCAGGGCTTGACTTGATGTCTGCCAAGAGAAGAAACAAACTTAGCAAGCCCAAAACTGGAGGAAGATTGCAAGAATGACAGGCCCAGGGCCACATAAGAAATTGTGCGCGGTGCGATAGAGAAGCTCACAAAGGACAGCAAAAATGTCCAGCAAAGGATGCGACCTGTCACAATTGTCACAAGGAAGGACACTGTAAGCCAACAATGCTTCTATCGCAGAGATGCTCCTAAAAGAGAAATGTCAGATGTCAGTGAGCAGAATCTCAATAGTCTATTTTTGGACACTCTGATTTCAAAAAGCAATGGAATGACATGGCAGGCAACTATTCAATTAGAAGAAAAGCAAATTGCATTGAAAGTGGACACTGGAACAGAAGCCACTGCTATCTCTCAAGACACTTTTAAAGGCTTCAACAATAAATCTATAGTTCTAATCCCTTCACAGAAGTCACTCATAGGTCCTGCTGGTCAACTACTTCCGGTATTAGCACACTTCTTGGGAAAACTTTCCTACAAGAACTACAACAGTAGGCAAAACATTTATTATGTCAAATCCCTTAGGGCTAACCTTTTGGGTCTCCCCGCAATCACTCTAAAGCTAGCCAGTCTTAATATATATATGATTGGAGAAGACTGTGATCTCAGAAATACAATCCACTATAACTTTCCTACTCTTTTTAAGGGACTAGGTAACCTGGGAGAACCTTACACAATCAAGCTACAGTCAGATGCTAAAGAGGACTCATTGTTCACAGCTAGGAAGATCCCATTACCATTACGAGACATGGTAAGGGAGGAACTCAACTCAATGGATCAGTGGGAGTAATGTCAAAAGTGGAGGAACCTACATTATAGTGTGCTGGCATGGTACCAGTCCCAAAAAGAAATGGGAAGGTTTGAATTTGTGTGGACCTCAAACGCCTCAATGAGAGTGTACTCTGAGAGGTATTCCCACTACCTGAAATTGATGACGCCCTAACACAGCTATCAGGAGCCAAGGTTTTTACAAAACTCGATGCTAATAGAGGATTCTGGCAAATGCCTCTCTCAGAAGAATCACGTCTACTGACAACGTTCATAACACAGTTTGGTAGATATTGTTTTAACAAACTGCCATTCGGAATCTCTACTTCCAGAAAAAAATGAGTCATATACTCTCTGGTCTCAATGGGGTAATCTGTCTCATGGATGGTGTAGTGCCGCACAGTAGTGGTCCTTGGAAGTAACCAAAGGGAGCATGATTCGAGACTGATGAGATCGTTAGAACAAATCAGAACAGCTGGAGTCACTCTCAACAAGGATAAATGTGAGTTTGGTAAAGATAAAATTTCGTTTTTAGGTCATACTATTAATAAAGAGGGGATTCATGCTGACCCAGAGAAGACCGAGGCGATAAGTAGAATGGAACCACTAACTAGTATCACTGAATTACGACGTTTCATGGGAATGGTGGACCAGTTAGGGAAATTCTCCATGAAACTGTCAGATCTCACACATTCCTTGAGGATATTACTCAGTACTAAAAACAGCTGGTCATGGGGTGAAGCTCAAGAACAAGGATTTGTTGCTGTAAAGGAAGAGCTATTTAAGCCTACAAGTGTAGCACATTACAATCCAAAAGCTGAAACTAAGGTCTCTGCAGATGCGTCTATGCTAGGACTAGGAGTGGTACTCCTTCAGAAACATGATGAGGTCTGGAAGCCAGTCGCATTCGCCTCTAGATCATTATCTGATGCTATGACTCGCTATGCTCAAATCGAGAAAGAAGCTTTGGCTTCAACATGGGCTTGCAAAAAATTTTCTAAATACATATTAGGATTGAAATTCACAATTGAGACTGACCATAAACCCCTGGTAGCACTACTAGGCTACACAGAGTTAGATCAACTACCACCCAGAGTTCTTAGATTTTGTTTATGTCTCACAAGATTTGACTACTCTATTATACATGTCCCTGGAAAGCTACTATGCACTGCAGATACACTGTCTTGAGCTCCACTGCCTTTACAAGATGATACTCAGCAGCAGGAGTTTGAAGAATTGATTATGTCTGACATGCAGTCCTTACCAGTCTTCAGTTCAAAACTGGAAGACATTCGCAAAGAGCAATATTCTGATTCAATCTGCTCAACAGTCATCAATTACTGCCAGAATGGATGGCCCTCAAAAGACGAGGTCGAGAGTACAACTGTCCCTTACTGGAACAAGCAAGGAGAACTGTCAGTATGTGATGGGATACTCCTCCTAGGGAAAAGAATAGTTATTCCTAAATCATTACATCGCAAGACTCTAGAGAAGATTCATGAGGGTCATCAGGGAATCTCGAGATGCTGTTTAAGAGCTCAAGCTGCTGTTTGGTGGCCAGGTATGCAACAAAGCATTGTGAACACAGTGAAACAATGTGTTACCTGCATGAAGAAATCACCTCCAGCAAGAGAACCCTTACAATTACTCTACCATCATATCCATGGCAACATGTGGCCACAGATTTGTTCATCTTCAAGAATATAAACTATCTGTTGGTGGTAGACTATTTTTCTCGGTACCCAGTACTAATCAAGTTGGGTAAAATTACAACTTCAACTGCAGTTATCTCAGCACTCAAATCAATTTTCTCACAATTTGGAATTTCTGAAACTGTAGTGAGTGGCAATGGCCCACAATATGCATCCCAAGAGTTCTGTGATTTCTCTCATTCCTACAACTTTAGCCATATCACTATCAGCCCTTATTATCTTCAGAGAAATGGGCTTGCAGAGAGGGGAGTGAGAACAGTGAAACAATTGATAACTGACTCAAGTCATGTTCATATGGCTCTACTCAATTACAGATTAACCCTTCACCATGGTACAATGTATCCCCAGCAGAGCTATTAATGGGTCGCAAGTTAAGAAATAGTTTATCCTCTTTACAAGAGAATCTCATACCACAAAGTTCTGACTTAAATGGTTTCAGAGAGGCAGATACAGTATACACAATGAAACAAAAGATTAATTACGATCTACATTACAGAACAAGGCCTCTCCCTCTACTTGCAGATAATACTGATATATACATCAGGACAGGAGGAACACGAAACACTACTGGTAGATCTGTAACATTTTCACAGACACCAAGATCCTATGAGGTGAGGACTGATAATGGTACTACCAGGAGCAGACATGGGGTAATAGTAATAGGTAATAGTAATAGTAATAGGTAATAGTAATAGTAATAGGTAATAGTAATAGTAATAGTAATTATTACATATTTTAAAGTAACAGTAATAGTAATAGTAATACACAATTGTAAAATTTAAGGTAATAGTAATAGTAATAGTAATATAAAATTTTAAATAGATTGTTATAGTAATAGTAATAGTATTACATCAATTTAAACTAAAAGTAATAGTAATAGTAATTACTGGTGTCTAATTGTGTATACACCACTGTTACACTGGCCAAGGCACCTGATTCAACACAATTTACATTTTACACCAGCAACTTTATCACATGCTGATGCAGCATTTGCACATGCCTATAGGCGCCTATAACATTTGAATTTGAACCATATATGGTATATGTCTTAGCCAGCAGTAAGGGCAATTAGCAGTTTCTTAAGGACTAGTCATAGCTACTAAGATCCTTCACCCTTGATTCATTTTGAACTACCAGAGGACACAACTGGGAATTACAAGGCTAAGTGTAAATACTGCACCTCTTGTATATCTGGCTCTAGTAAGACTTCCTCTAACTTCACAACACATCTGAAGGTAAGAAAGGTTGCCCTGTTTCCATAGTGTTCATTTCATATTTACTTTAGAGGAAGGATCCAAAGATATATGAAGAGGCACAAAAGTCTGGTACTATTGCTAAAGCAAAAGTTATGGAACAAGCAACTGTTGATTCTTTTATTACTGGCAAAAAATATGATCAGAATGATGTGCGACAATGCCGTGCTATTGATGCCTTGACATCACTTATTGCTGAAAATATGCTTCCACTATCTATTGTAGAGTCTCCTTCATTTAGGAAGTATTGCCATTCACTTGATCCTCATTTTGTAGTACCATCTCGTAAACACCTCTCTACATTTCTATTGGCAAAAAAAGATGAGGCCATAAAGTCAAAATTAAAATATATTTTAGCCAAAGCTGAAGGTGTTTCACTCACACTTGACCTTTAGTCAAATCGAATAATGAAAGGGTTTTTGGGAATCACATGCCACTTTATTCTAAATTGGTCAATGTATTCACTGATGCTTGAATGTAAGCGCTTCAAGGGGCGTCACACAGCAGAAAACATCTATTCCTACTATTGTGAGGCAACTACAACATATAATATTGAAGGCAAAGTTATCACTACAGTGACAGACAATGCCTCAAATGTAGTTAAAGCATTTAACATTCCCGGTTATCAAGGTGATTCGCAAGATTATGATGAGGATGAAGAGGAAGATGAAGAAGGAGAAATGAATGCTATTGACCTGCATGACAGCCTTGATTATGTTTCACAACATGATACATGCTTTGCTCATACTTTGCAGCTGGTCATAAAAGATGGCTTTAAAGAAATTGGAGCTGTAAGCACAATACTTGGAAAGGTTGCTACAATTGTATCATATGTTCGCCAGTCACAAAGTGCAACAGAGATAATGGAGGGAGAAACAAGATTGCAGCTA
>NW_003546249.1:688262-693054 GCF_000090795.2 Amphimedon queenslandica | reverse complement strand
TGCTGTAAGCTAAATGTGTGCAAAAAGCTATGGCAAATACACCGCAGTCTTTCAATCCCAATTGTTTTTGGACTGATGGCAATGAGATACTGACGTCAGATGCAAAAATTGTCTTGATGTTATGTTCAGTATTGGTATCGACATTTGAGTACAGAGAATTGTAGACATGAATTTTATTGATGTCACATCCTATTGTGCTGATAGCTATCCAGTGGTTACCACGACAGTGTGCGATTTGTATATAGTTGTCCACCCAATCAATACATGGTTGGTCCTCAAATGTTAACCCAAGACCTTGTAAAGTTGGGAATTGGGATTTGATTGACTTTTGAGCAGAATTTATGATTGCCTCTGTTAGTTCCAAACCTCCCGATAATCTATTCATGTCACTCATGTACAAAACAATGCCCTCTATACGCACCCAGATCTCATCATCATCATTCAGTGGCACGTAGGACTCACAGTCTATTTCTATCCGTCTTTTCTTGCTGCTGTCACCTGTAGTCTTAATGCTTTTGATTTCAGTCTCTGCAATGACAGGTTCATCTCCTATTTTAAAGTTTTCAGTGGTAATAAGTAGCTTCCTTATTTTACTAATTAGGTCTTTGTCTCCGGTGTCAAACGTTAAAATGCAAGGGATCTCAAGCCCTCCTTGAAGTAAATCTTTAGAATGCTGTCTGCTACCAGTTACACGACATGTTATACGTCCATTTCTTCGTAGAAACAATGAGCAAAGAGCTGAGATGCGTCGTGGAACGTGACCGACAACCATAGGGCCTTTGGTAACAGTGACAGTGAATGGATTGTGTAAGTTTGCGCTTTCTCTGACACAAATCAGGATTTCGTCTGTTTGTGGTTCCCAGACATCTTTGTAGACATGGAAACCACGTATTACAGAGTTAAACGACAGAGAAAGGGAAGAGACTACAGCCATCCTGTACTAGTATTCCAGCCCTCGTGCTACAACGTGTGATTGACTGATTGTGAGCACGCACGTGATCTAACTTGATTATTAACCACCACACCCATGAGCGAAATTAAAACACCACGAAATTAAAGCAATAAGAGGTAACTAGTGAAATCGCGAAAGTTTATCCCCGCGAAAATTACCAACCATACGGTATTATAAATAAAGTGACCGTTGACAATCAATAGTAAGTAATAGAAGTAATAGTAGTGTAAGGGTTTCTCATGTAATAGTAATAGTAATATATTACATTTTGGTGAAATTTGAAGTAATAGTAATAGTAATAGGGAAATATATATGTAATAACAATAGTAATAATATTACATTTTGGTTAGGTTTCAAGTAATAGTAATTGTAATAGTATTACATTTCCATTTGTGGAAAAGTAATAGTAATAGTAATTTATTACTTTGTATTGTAATTGACCCCATGTCTGACCAGGAGAAATCATACAGACATTTCATCTTTACCTAACACAGCTGGGCAAAACACACCATCACCATCTAACACGCCCTTCGAGCTGATTTTGACTCGTACTTGTACCGGTACTCCGATTCATCCTCCAGATCGCCTTACAGGTTTGAGAAAGGGCGATGTAGTATGTACACATTAAATAACTCATACTCTCATACATTGTACATACACACACCTTATTAATATTTGACACCTTGATGATTACATAACATCACACTACTCATGATTACATCATACATATACCTGATATAAATAGGTTGTGTAAGAATTGTTAATATTATTATTATTGAATGATCATTGATCATACTACAAATTGTATTGCCAAAGTGCCTCTCTATGGTAGTCTAGTAATTATAATTATAAACAAGATGAAGTTTTTTTTGCGTGCACATGAGTTGTCTCAGGCTTGATATGCAATACACGTATGTCCTTGAGGTTCCACAGTTGTCAATCATGTAGTTTAAACAGGGATTCTGACAAAGTATGCTAAGTAAGCTAAACAGCATGAGCTTTGTGAGCCGACAAGCACCACAGTGCAGTACATGACACTTGCAATAACTTTAAAAATTTATTTAAAAATTTAATTTTAAATGGAATCAGTTCAAAATTTCTACGCAACACATGTACATGCATGTGTATCAGAAAACATTGTAAAATTGACAAAATTCCCTCTTGTATTTTTGATAAAATTTAGTTAATGTTGTTGGACTTGCCACACTTGCATATAGGTGGATCTATGCAGTTGGGTTGTCATTCTGTCACGAAAATTCCTGTTAATTCCTGGTCAATATCTTTTTTACTGGGCTCTCCTGAGTTATAATTCTTTCTAAGCTTTGAGAATTAGGTAATTTATTTAGCTTCGTTGTATGTATTTTCATAGCAATCTGTGGTAGCAAAAGCCGAATATTTTCAAGAATAGACCATTTTTCCTAGCCAAATCTTTGTGTTTCACTCTATTTGGTCAAGATTAGCATTAATAAGTGGAGAAATGTACCTAAATTAAAAAATATGTGGGAAGTTTCTAATTTCTTTTTTGTTTGCAAGTTACAGTTGCTCAAAGTTTGTGATTTAGCCTCTTCGAAAAATTTTCAGGCAGCACTGGGGAAAGCAGGAGCAACCAAACTATCTCAATCTCTTTTAAATATCTAGGCAAATTTTTTGTGCTTACTTACTCTTTCTTTGAATAGAGCTTGAGATGCGAAAATAAATTTCAGCTTTTCTTCTTTCTCCTATCCACATGCCATGTTTATCTGCACTGAACTGCTAAGTGCCGACCACACCTAGATCTATAATTTATTTTATGGATCAGTGCAGTAATTGCATTGTTGCAGTTTACTCAAAATCTATTATCCTTTTTTCAAATCTTATATATATATATATATATATATATATATATATATATATATATAATATCATGATGGGGGCAGTACAAGTAACACAATATCCTCAGCAGGCGAGTCCACGCACCATGGTGCTTCATTGTACATGTATGCATGTAATAGAGAAATTTGAAAGTTCTTTACTCAAATTTCCCTTTGTACTATAATACTACAAAATGTTTTGTTCAATTTTTGAGCAAATTTAAAATTATTAAAAAATCCAAATTCTATCTGAATTGGCTCAGATTTTCTTTGCAACATAAATACATGTATATGCATCAGGAAACCTAATAAAATTGAAGAATTTTCTCCTTGTCATTTTTGATTCAATTTGATCAGTGTCCCTGTATATAGTACAGGGTGTTCGGCTCAAATTTTGAGCAACTTGACGATCCATTAATTGACAAGAAGCTGTATCAGCACTATGCCAAATCTTGTGAGGAACCCTGACTCTAAGTATTTGCAATGCTATATAGGTTTATAATAAACAGTTCTTCTCTTTCCCAATGCATGTTTGTTTTGTTAATAGGTACTGCATATTTCTGTCTCCTCATGTTTGCGTTCCTTGCCTCCTGTCCTTGTGCATCTTTGTCTCCTCACTCTCCTCCTCACACAGACATACGCATATGTCTAACTTTTGCTCTTTCTTGTTCCTTTGCTAGGTCTCTCACATGTCTTCTCTCTTTCTTGTGTTAACACAGTTTTAGTATCAGTAAGCAACTGTAAATTACCATACACATACATTAATGTATACAAACATTGTTGTTGTTATTATTATGATTATTTTCTAGTACATTGGTATATCACAGACATTGTCATTTGCTGCAGTGTGGGAACAGGAATGTAATAAATGCTAAGCAAATTGTAACAGTGGGACACAATGTACAATATAGTGCTCTTGTGTACAGTGCATGTACTGAGACTGAGAGGGAGTATAGTGTCTTATTGAATCCATGTACATTTAATTATTTAGGATATGTCCAACAAAGTAAAATTAGTGCTGTGTTGCATTGGCTGAAGCATAATGATGGTAAGTGTTATGTGATGTACATTTATTTAAGTCAATGGATTTCTGGGTAATTGTAATGGTAATTGTCACAGGCCTACATGTATGACACTGACTCACTAATTAAGTGAAGCACAGGTACATATACATGTGCATGAATGCCATTGCCACTATGTCTCAAATAAACAAATTGTCACAACCATTATCATTACTGAAAATTATTACTTTTGTAATAAATTTGAATTACCATTACAATTCATTCCTATGCACCTCTCTTTCTACCCTTTTTCTTTCTTTAGTGCCTCAATCTTGCAATGTACCTCTATCTTGCAATGGACCAAGGTACTACTGATGTCATCACATAATGGGTCTTACATAATCTCCTGTGCTATGTTTCTTTCTGAGGCTTTAGGACAAAGGCGTCAAGACGACAACAAGACTAAAAACTTATTTATTAAATTATTTTTTTGTGTAATTATTATTGTTCGAATGAAATATTTGACACTGTGCAGCAAGTGACCTTCAGTAAGCAACACTCAGCATAAAAGTGCAAATAAATTGTTGTACCATACATTGTTGCATTGTTGTATGATATTTGTTGATTAAAATTGCGAAAAAATTTTTTTAAATACACTTATTTGCTACTGCCTTGCAGCGCAGGCATGCAATGTGAAGCAGTTCATGAGGCAAGGTTCTTTCACTTGATCCACTCCAAAATATCAGAGATTTAGCAATACATAAGTTGTGTAATAATCAATAATTTTTTTTCAAGTATGCTAGCAGTGCAATTCTGACTGTTGTCTGGTATCAGCAGGTAGGCATGCACAATTACTTGTTTTGAAAAATGAAAGTACTATTATTGAATGAACAACTACAGAGATAATCAGCTAAACATACTTTCTGCATACTTAAATAGGGAGTGGCGCTGAAGGTTTTTAGCTGAAAACTCCAAGGTTTTACATCATC
>NW_003546249.1:651496-686734 GCF_000090795.2 Amphimedon queenslandica | reverse complement strand
ATCAGTAGTTATCATATAGTAAGAAATTTGAGGATAACTACAGCATCTATGATTAAAATAATTTTGGGTACTATTTTTTATGCAGTTGTGTAAGATTTTTTACCTCACCAGTTTGCCAGTACCCTTTTCTTTCTTTCCTTTTTTCCAATTCAATCCTACTACTTTTCTTTCCTTAAAATTTTTTATTTGTATAATGATAAAATTCATGCATGATAATCATCAAATCAATAGTCCACTACATGTACCATATTCTATACTAAACACGCAAATGCATAATGCATGTTACACCTTATGCTTGTCACAAACATACATTTCCAACTGCTAACAAGATACATGTGCTCACAAAGAGGAGGTCCCTTAACCTTTTGTGTATTATTCCATGTCAGACCTTCTTCTTTAAAACCACATTGTAGTCCTCGGACCAAATAAGTACCTTTATAAATTATGAATGTCACATTCTAAATAATAATGATAACGGTGCTATGTACAATGTATATATCTGATTGGATATCATACATGTATGTATATGCATGCACATGTATTTTAGACATAACTCCGCTTAATATGAAATAACATCCTGTATGTGAATAATTCCCAATGTGCAAACAACTATTGTTAATCTGAACATGCACATGTTGCAACAATTATCAATAAAAGATGTGCAGCATCAGCTGGCAAGCATTTAATATGCGCACAGCATTTATGGAAGCATCATTCAAATGCACAACATCAGCCAGCAAGCGTTAACTAAATAATGTGCACAGCATTGATGGCAGCATTATGCGCAACATCAGCATTAAATTATATGTACTGCGCACAGCATTGATGGCAGCATTAACATGTACAATGATAATTAATATGTCAAGATATTATATAACTGGGATAGAAAACTGATGACGTGACATGGACAACTATTGTGATTTGCGCTCTAATTAGAACAAAGGAACTTTTGCCAAAGATCTTACTTCTTTTGTAGCAATGATATGCTGCTTCTATAGGAGCTCTTTTTACTTAATGCAGTGGAATTATAGTGTTACTAAATCTTAGAAATAGTGTCGTGGAATCCCTTGTTCTTCTGCATGTTTTTCCCAGACAATTTCTTGTAGGACTGAACCATGGATGTTGCAAAAGAAAACCCTCTTAGTGTGATGAACTCTCTGATTATTTCATACAATTTGTCAATGAGACATTCGCAGTTGCAGACTGGAAATGTGGCATGGGCTAGAAAGTACAGGGGTGGAAGAAGCGCGCCACAATTTTTGCCACACCCCCTTTTTATGTTAATAAAGCAGCTTTTTCCTTCACTTCCTTGAATTATGGGTGTGGTCAAGATACTCTGAAGCATACTGGTACTTCTGACATATCATGGCTTCTTATAGCACTGGAAACTGCTGAGATCGTGGTAGGGGGCTAGAAAACTTTGTTAAAAGGCTTGGTAGTGATGCAAGAGTCCAGGATTTAAGTAATTTGACAACTTGAGCAACCAAAATTTACCCAGGCACAGCCCGGGCCTGGAACCGCCTATGCAATGAGAAGTAAGTTGTTTTCTTTATTTCATTATATGCCACATGTGTAGCAGTGCTTCACTTCTAGAAATTGATTCAATAATCTTCACCTTGGAGTTTAGAAGACCTCTGCTCACAACTCTTTTCAAGTTGAAGAACTCTCTTAAGCACATCTCCACTTGATAAAAGAAGTGATAAGTGTTGTCATTAACTATAAACCTCCTCAATCTATCATGTTTAGCCATTTTTCAGTTCCTAGTTCTTCCGTTTCCCTCCCTGCAGTTACAGTCATGAATAAAGACGGCTCTTCTTCATTTTGGTGGGTAGATTTAGATAGGTTGTTTATTATTTTTCTACACACATATCCTGAAACATACCAAACAGCATTTTATTCTTCAATGGGCAGGGTACTTCTGTTGGCAAATCAGGTCGCTGTAACTTGTTGTACTTCTGATACACCAAATGACATAATAACTGGTGTTACGTGGTGGTAAAATGTAGGACCTGAATTAAAAAGATATTGCCATAAGAAGGAACACGTTCCACGTTGAATGAAACGTAAATGAAGTACATAAAGCATGACATTGTACGCATTTGTACTTCCTCTCAGCTTGTACACTCTTTTTAGAGAAGCATGAAGAGTTGAAGTGAGAGATTAAGAAAACTTAATAAAATCAAAAGGATAAGGAGACTTCACCTAAGTGAGAAAAGCTTCTGTTGCTTTGGTGAGTGTACTGTTGGCAATTGCAATTGAGTGTGCCTTTATTTCCTAACTTCCTCCAGAATAATGTCACAAGGTTCTATAATAATAATTATTAATTAAACACTATACTCTTATTTATATTGGTATGCAGCTTCTCTGTTGCATATCCATCAGGCTACCCCTTTTCCTTCTTTCCCTCTGTTTCTCTATCTCTCTTTTACTACACCTGTAAAGTGTTAAATAATAATAAATAATAATAATAATAATAACTAGCTATTGTTTTATCATGATTACCTGTAGCTGTAATAGTGATGTCTGATAAATGAATGTTAGTAACACTATAAGTGGTAGGAGATTTAGCTAAAGATTCATCGACAGTACCTACACGTAGCATTTTATATTTATTTAATGCATGTATAGACATACATACTGGTCTTTCCTCTTTTTCTTTCTTTTGGGAAGTGAATACATTTCATTGTCTGTGCTATTTAACTCTTCATTCCATCTAGAGTTACATTTAACTGAGGCCCAAAAAAAAATCTACAGCATGGAGTGCTTGTGTTTCTCTCAAAATCATTCACAGTCGTATTGTCATGTGTCCTCCTGATTTGTTGTTGATATCAAAAAAACTGTTCCATGGGGTCTTGGCAAAGTCTACGACTTAAAAAGAATTGAACCCCTTGAACAGTAAAAATTATTTCACTAGTTCAATAAATGATTTAGCTGTACAAGAAATTATAAATTTGATAAGCAACAGTGCACATACTGTATTTGTTATTTTCAGTCCTCCAATTGTTTCTTTGCTTATAACATCTGTTCCTTTTGTTTACAAGTCAGACCATTGATAGCATCAACTTCTGCCCCTCATTCATCAAGGTATGGAACAAATGTTTCCTGCAACCACTATGATAATCATTTTTGAAAAATTAGCTACAATTAATTTGATTTAATCTACCTTCAGCCTAAAGTCAGTTCCTGAGCAATGAGGATCTTGAAATATTTTTCTATTTGTTTTTCCATCAGTTAAGTTCTTTACATTTAAGCAGTCCAAATACTTATGGAAAACATTGATAAATATGGCACTTCTTTGGCTTCTTCACATACTTTTAATAGAGCAGTTGAAACTGTCTCACTGAGAACCTATATGAGTATGATCATTATTATTACTTGAATATTAATTATATATTATACATGAGCAGCCAAATCTACTCACATATTTGTTTAAGAATCTAAGTGGAGGTGCTCACAAGGCAATAGAGCTAAGCCACTCAGATTGACATTTACCATATATCTTCTTTAGGTGTTCCCATGATATTTTCTTTTCATTCTACGCATTGTATTCATGACATACAAAAAAGATGAACTTGCACCAATATTTCTTGACTGAGAAGCCCAGCAATTACGTGTGGTTTTCATTGGGTAAGGAGGATCGGACAAAATGAAAAAACTTGTATCTGTACTGTCAAAAGAATTAGGTCTTTTGTTGATAAGCTTTCTTTTGGAGTCGTGGCTGTTAATATGCTCCATGTGATGTTGAATCCATTAACTATTTTGTCAGGCTTAATTCAATTTTAGAAGGAATAATGTTTCCTTAAATCTGCATCTTTCTAGTGTGTCAACTGCTTGCTACAAGGGATCAAACGTTTTATCCTAATACATTTTGGTGGAGAAGTAAGCATATGGAAACTTTAAATTGGAAGAGACTTTTGACCATTATAGTCATCATTGAGTTTGGCAGTAGCTGTGTTGGAAAGGATGGGTCTTCTCGTGATGTTAATGACTCCTCGAGAATATTCAGTTGCGACGTAGTATCACCTGGGTAAGTGAAGCCAATAAGGTTACCTACAAGCACAAGATGACATACGTGTACATGTGATTTTGATAAATATTGTTATTTACCCCTGTGTTTATGAAATGCCAAGTTTTCCCTACTGTACATCTCATCAATCAATAAAACTGAATATCTCTCTTTTCCTTCAATACTTGATATTTGAGCAGCATTACATATTTGTTGATTCACTTCATCAGAGAAACCAGGCCTTGCTTTGATATGGTGGGTGTATTCCTGAAGTGTTCTCTGTAAAGGGCACAGTGGCACATAGTTTCATATGCCTTTGGAGAATGGTGGCATAATAAGATGCACCACCTTACCATAAGGGCTGCCATCTCATTCCTAGGGATGCTTTCTTGGCAGCTTCAGCTTTTTGCTCCCAAAATAGTCTTTATAAAGAAGTTTTCACAATTTTATTTTCCCCTTTTGTAATGATTTGTATAAAATCGTGATGGTCATTTTTGTGTTCGTTGTGTAGATTTTTTGTTCTCTTGATCATTTGCTTCTTTGAAAGTACAGAATATTTGACTGTTGCTGTAGCAAACATTTTTGATTGTTTTTAAATTTTTTAAAACGTGACATACGTATACTCGATACTTTGATTTTTTTGTGTACACGATGGACAGTAAGAATGTCCTTTTGTACATAATACGGTGCATTTATTGTAGAAAATTTTGTATCCTGTACAAATAATGTATTAAGATTTTAAAGTGCAAATGTACCTATCTATTCTCATTTCTTTAGGTGTTTCTTTATATATGACTGAAGCATAGGGGTAGGAACAAACTAAAAGTTGGGGGGCTAAGGTATTATTTATTGGAAATCATAGGAGCATGATTTAACAATTGATCATTGTACTGAAATTAATATTGTCCATAATTTTTGCATCTATGCTCATTAAATGTAACGAATTCCTTTGCAATGTCCTCGATGTATAAATCGTCTGTAAATTCTTTGAGTATGCTAAATAACTACATGATTAAGACGCTCCTGTGACATTATGGAGCACAAGTAGTTTTTTAATCTCCTTAACATTGAAAATCTACGCTCAGCTAAAGCTAATGTTGAAGCCTGTGTTTTCTGAAAAAACTAGTGTGTTCTTAGAAGCTAGATTGTATTAATTGTTTTATGAAATGAATCATCACACAATATGCACACATATAAGCATTACCTAAACTAAAGTCTATAGTGTTGATAATAGTAATACATGTATATCACTTAAAGTTGGAGGGGCTAAGCCCCCCTTCAATGAAAGTTGGGGGGGCTTAAGCCCCTCCTCCCCCCCTGTTCCTACCCCTATGGGCTGAAGCAAACTCTTCAATTGTGTTTCCTTTGCAAATATGCTGTTTACTAATACGGAACAATATTTCAAATATATATTGCTGACACTTTCAATGCTGCTGGAGATGCAACTCAAACTCTCTCCCATCTGTTCATGACAGTCTACTTTTATTGTTACATCTAGTGATTCATTAATTTGAACGTTTATTAGTGAAGAAACAGGAAGTGTGAACCACAGTAATGTGTCGTCATTGGTTGGTTGTTGTATCCATTCTGTTGGTAGCCCCGTTGCTGTGACTTTTTCTGAAATTTCAGGAATTTTAAATGTTTTTTCATTTAGATAAATTTTATGGAAAGTATTAAACATAGGCTTTTTCTCTGGTTATAAGTCAAACGTTTCTTGGCATCCTACATGTACAGTGTAAATGTATTCATAGACTCTACACAATCAAGTGATTTTTGCTAGCTTGTACTGGGTGTAGCTCAGGTGTCAATAGGCCTCGAACATATGCTATATAAGGAACTTTTGGTGTATGATTATTGATTTCATTTTATGTTGTACTTTTTATAGTAGAGGTACAACCAACCAGCACTATAGGCTTTTTTGTTATGTTTGTTGTAAGCTTTGGTAGAATTGTAATATTTATTTTAATAGTTTAAGTACACAAAATTAAGCTACATATGTAATATTATTATAAGCTATAGTAAAGGAACTACCAATGTTAAGTTTGTGTGAGAGGGAGAACCATTATGTTCATGCAAGGCCAGTGTAAAAGCTAAGCCATCTAGCAGCTACAGCATATGCTATGACAAGTATTTACTGGACATATCATAATGTCCATACATGAGTATAACTAACTATTTACTACCTGTAAATATCGTTCTATTCTTGAAGAAAGTGACAGAGAAGCTCTCCTAGTGCTACATTTTCTGCAACATTTGAGCATTAAAACAGTGTCCATGCCTAATTAAATTCATATCTATGGGATCACTTGATCAGTTTTCTATCCCAGTTACGTAGTCTATAATATCTATGATTAGGCCACGTGGCTTCAATTACTTGTTTTTTGTCCCCCGCCCACTCCTACTTTTATTGCAATCGTATTTTGACTATGCACGCGCATTCGCATGTGCAGTTATAAAGTGGACACGACACACTTGTCTTGTCACTTACTCACTTGGTCTTTGAAACTGCTGTTTGTGTCATCAATTCTCTGAATAGCTAACAACATTGTGTTGCTGCTACTGATTCTCATCTCACCGCTGCTACTCATGTCTCATTAGGAGTCACTGCCTTGCCTATCAGTCCGTATATGCCTGTTGTACCTTTTTACAGGTCTCAGTCGGTTATCAGCCGTTCTGTACGGTTGTTCATCTATCAGGCTCAGCCTTGCTTGCTCAAATATCAGCCCATACTACACCGTTGTACAGTCTCATAATACTGTATGGCCCGGTCCGACTCATAATACTGTGGAGCCTGGCCTTGGCCTCATTCATAACACTGTACAGTCTGGTCTCATTATAATACTGTACAGCCTGCGCTCATTCATAATACTGTACAGCCTTCTCTTACTCGTAATACTGTACAGCCTGGTCCGACTCATAATACTGTAGAGCCGGTCTCGTCTCATTCATAATACTGTACAGTCTGGTCTCTTTCATAATACTGTACAGCGTACGCTCATTCATAATACTGTACAGCTTTCTCTCAATCGTAATACTGTGCAGTCTGGTCTCATTCGTACTACTGAACAGCCTGCTCTCCTTCGTAATACTGTACAGCCGTCTCTCACTCATAATACTGTTCAGTCTGGTCTCATTTGTAACACAGTACAGTCTGGTCTCATTTGTAATACTCTACCATCTTGTTTCCTTTGTAATACTCTATAGTCTGGTTTCATTCATAATACTTACAGTCTCATCTCATTTGTAATACTGTACAGTCTCGTCTCATTCGTAATACTGTACAGCCTTCACTCACTCGTAATACTGGTCTCATTCGTAATACTGTACAGTCTGGTCTCTTTCGTAATACTGTACAGTCTGGTCTCATTTTTAATACTGTACAGTTTTGTCTCTTTTGTGATACTGTACAGTCTTCTCTCATTCGTAATACTGTACAGTCTTCTCTCACTCGTAATACTGAACAGTCTGGTCTCATTTGTAATACTATACAGTCTTGGTCTGATTTGTAAGACTGTACAGTCTTCTCTCATTCGTAATACTGTACAGTTTTCTCTAATTTGTAATACTTTACAGCCTGCTCTGATTTGTAATACTGTACAGTCTGGTCTCATTCGTAATACTGTACAGTCTGATCTCATTCGTAATACTGTACAGTCTGATCTCATTCATAATACTGTACCATCTAGTCTTATTTGTTTTACAGTACAGTCTTCTCTCATTCATAATACTGTACAGCCTGATTTCATTTGTAATACTGTAGAGTCTGGGCTCTTTCGTAATACTGTACAGTCTGATCTCATTCGTAATACTGTACCATCTGGTCTCATTTGTTTTACTGTACAGTCTTCTCACATTCGTAATACTGTACAGCCTCCTCTCATTCGTAATACTGTACAGTCTGGTCTCATTCGTATTACTGTACAGTCTGGTCTCATTCGTAATACTGTACCATCTAGTCTCATTTACTTTAATGTACAGTCTTCTCGCATTCTAATACTGTACAGCCTGAACTCATTCGTGATACTATACAGTCTAGTCTGATTCGTAGTACTGCACAGTCTTTTCTCATTTGTAAAACTGTACAGTCTGCTTTCATTCGTAAGACTGAACAGTCTGCCCTCATTTGTAATACTGTACAGTCTGCTCTCATTCGTAACACAGTACAGTCTGCTCTCATTCATAATACTGTACAGTCACTCGTAATATTGTACCATTACTCAGGTCTCACTCATTTATCTGCTTTGACTAATACCATTTATTCTTTTTTGAACTTTTATTTTCTCTCACTTGGTACACATCACTATTATAGCCTTGTTTTAGGCAAATTTTCTTTCTTTATGGCTATTGACTTTGTCTGCAACATATATAGCACAGTTGTATATAGCCTGAGAAAACAATTTGTCATTAGATGGAGTCTGTTGCAGCTTTTTATTCTATTGCACCAGCTCTTATCTGGCCATCAGCTGCAGGGCATTGTCTTTAACATTATGTTTGTATGTCAGATACAATTAAAGGATGTGGTTTTATAATTGATGTGAACAATATCTAACATTGCCTTTTTATTTACCATTGTGCTTATTTCCTTTAGAATGTACTTAAGTGTTTCAGTTTCCTCTGAAGCGACTTTAGGTCCTTTGAGTATAATAAAGGTCAATACCATAATATTTAAATTATTGTAATATATTTTTATAGCAAAATGATGAAGCCCTGACACTTTCTGCTCTTTTTTTAAAAATTCTAGCAGACTCTTTTATGACCATTTCATGTTTGCAGAATTTAGCAGATGCCATTTTAGAAACTGTTAATGTTGGGCAATCAAAAGACATCTTTAGTACTGCAGAAGCGTCTCACACTGACAACAGCATTTGTAGTATGTTTGGTTCACTTGTCAAGTTTGTTGTGACTGTTGATTTGTTTGAATGTCGCCTGCAATCAAAGCAATTGAGATAAGAAAGTGAAACAAGCAGTGGTTTGCAAGCCTTCTTGAAAGAGAAGACAAAGAAAGACATTGTATAATAAAACATTGAAGTTTGTAGCAAATAATAATGTTGGCTGGTGTGATCCTGAATTTGCAAACCATTTATCTGTGATCTTTGTAATATACTATGGTACGTTTGTGGCCACCATATGAGGTACTTGCAAGTCATTTATGCCCAATTCCATCTATATTCAAGTCATTTCTTGGGTTTATCAAGCCTGAAGTCAGCAAGCATCGCAAAAGATCCATATCAAATATGAGTAAAGATAAACTAGTGGAATACTTTACCATATTATAGAATTATGTGGTAAACAGTTGGATCCAGCAGGCTGAGTGGTCATTTTAATTTTGGTAGAATTATTAGCATTGTACCCATCTTATTTGTCTATGGGAAATAAAGCAATGAAACTTCACCGTTCCTCTTCAGAGCCATCAGTTTCCTTTACTGATGCCCAATCTATCAAATTCATTAAAAGTTCTTCAGATATGTCTTCTTTACTGATTGAATTAGATACAGCTATTAAGTCGAGTTTTAATTACACTCATATTATTGTTAATGATTTTACACCAGATGACAAAAGCTGTCGATACCTTTTCATGAGAGAGCTTGAAAGAGGTGTTTCAGAACCTACATATCTATTTACTTAACGTTGGTAACTATGACATCATTTGGAAAGTGCCATCATCTGTTGCTGATATGAAAATTTCTTCTGATAATTTCAGACTTATTGAAGAAATCAAGAAAGAAATACCAGTATATCATACACGTGCAATGAAAAAAGAGTTTTTTTACTTTATATGGTCAAATTTCTCGAGAAAGTAAATCATACTTACTGTGTAGTATGTATAACGCATTAAGTAAAGACTCTTCAGCACCTCAAACGACTGGAGTGAGAGAGATTGATCAATGTGTACAAAAAGCATTGTTCGTAGAAGACATCGATATAATATTTGATTTACGACATTTGAATGCGTCAAGTGAAGATAACTTCGGCTTATTTTGGGCTAAGTGCAATGAATATCTCACAACTTGCACTACTATACATAAGCGACTTCATGATACATAATCTTTTATGGCAAAACAAATTACATCATTTTTTATGGCAAAACAAATTACAGTGCGAGATTTCATTGCTCAAGTCACTACAATGTGTCCTGAAGGAACGCCAGTTCCATCTGAGTCTTGGGTGCATTTTAATTTTTTCCCAAGGAACCCTTACTGTTACTGCTAAGTGGTACATAAATCAACTACAAGCTAAACATGTGATCCAGAAAAGACAATTCTGGAACACTCATATTGATGCACACTATTGTGCAGTTCTATTTAGATATATGAGGGACTATCCTGTCAAGCGCAGCAGTGTTGCTTTTTTCGTTTGTTTAGATGATGAGCATCATATAAAAGTTGGAAACCTGGTTGTCTTTTAGCAGCAGTTGAGCGAGGACGTGAAGTTATTGTCTCTCTAATTGAAACTTTCCGTGTAGGAGACCATGATGTTAGTAAATTCAGTCTTATTCCAAGTGTAACTTTACTGGTAGGTATTCCAGTAAGAATGGCAGGTTCATGGTATAGAGGACAAGTTCATGTTGGTATTAAAGATGCTTTTTTGAGCCTTCATCACAACTGAGGTATGCTACTGAGCTGTATCACTATTTGTTGCATTGGACAGCATGCTCTTTCCATTTATTCTGATGGTGGGCCACACCATAGGCTTACTTATGTCAGTGTACAGCTATCATTAATGGCACTTTATGTTCTAAGATCTGGATTTAGATTTACTTGTTGCTGCTAGGACTGCACCATCTCATTCATGGGTCAAATCAGTTGAGAAGGTTATGTCTACAATAAACCTTGGTTTGCAATGTGTTGGTATAATGAGGAAAAAAATGGATGATGAGAAAGTTTTTGAGAGGAGCAAAATCTATAATAGCTCAGGGCCAATTGTATTGATCATAAAGATGTTCCACAAACACTTGAATCTGTCAAATACCTCCTAGCATCTATTTTAGAGAGGTTACAATTAAATGATAACAAGTATATGATATTTTAAAGTGCATCATTGTTGCAGATTGAACAATTTTGGGAAATACTATTGAAAGTAAGCTAAAATGATCATTTTATTGTCATATGCATGGGATGTGGTAATAATAGTAATAGTTATGTTCACATTTTGTACTGCAATTGTAACTTTTTACTGTAATTACATGGGTAAATAGCAACATGTAATTCAGTAATTAACACAGTAATTGTTGTAGTATCCCAGAGCATACTGTAGGCTACTAGGAACCTGATCTTTAATTTAATGTAATGTGTTTTGATAGATTCCTAGACTTAATTATTAGTTGTATGTCATGACTGTAGTACATGTTGTTCCATCCTTAATTGTGTTAATGTAAAACTATATTTCTTAATTTTTGTACTGGCATATAAGTGTCTTGATTTTTGTTGGCAGTTGTTTATTATGACTGATTCTTTATTCCATTTTGTTGTTGTTTGTACATATGCACTGTGTACATGTACATGTAATGTAAGATTACATTGTATTTTTAGACCTTGCTTATGCTGAAGGGCATGGCCCTAGCATGCCTACACTACAGATTGCTGTCACTACTAAAATTGTTCAGTGTTAATATTATTCTAGATTATTCTGCTGGCCTAAATTATTGGGTCATTGCATGACTATTGACTAGTTATTATGACGAAGTGTATATTTAATCCCCTTCTCTATTATATAGCTTTTAATGATACTGTGCTACAATTTGTGTGTGTAATTATAGTAAATTTACCCCATTACAGGTTGATTTATTATTAACTAAAGATTGTACATCAAAGGAGTCCATTAAGAATCTATCTTCATTGAATAACTTCATTAATCACTGCTGTGTATTCATTAAGTACTCTCTCACTTTTAAGAAATGTGGCCAAAGTGACTGCTTGATATGTAAACAAGTTAGAATGTCTACAGATACTTTTAAACGTTGGCATATCTTTATTGTTCACATCACATGTACACATATGTATGATTATGTGATATAAGGCTTTATAATTATTTTATTGTATATAGAAGTGTGTACCCATTGCCTAATCCAATAATTGGAAAGGATTGTCGTTGTAAAGCATTTTCTTCTGTTTTTGGTGAAAATGTAACTAATTCTGGAGCTCCTTCTCAACTGCCAGCAGTGAAAAAGAAAGCTATAAGTGCTTTACGATTCAATGCCACACTGCAACATGCTAAAAACACTGACACTGTTATTTTATGTGAAGAGTGTTGTATGTGGGGATTAGTATTTTCAAAGAAGTTAAAATTCTCAGCAGAATTGATTTGGCAAATCTATTGCAGGACATATTATATTCTTGTGGAGCATCTTTTGATGAAATTGACCTTCTCCAGTCTTTGAAGTCTATCTGTATTAAGTCTCATAAATGCTACAATCCTATGGAAAAGCTATATTATTCAGCAGGCTTTGAACCCATATGTATATATTGTGCGGCTTGATGTGATAGTAGTAATATTGACTACCCTCAGTGTGAGGAATGCACAAAGACTCGAGTTTTGAGACAGAGACGTAGTAAAAATTAAATTTTAGACAGAAAAATGTTTCTTTTATTAATTAAAATAATTACAATAAAGAACTAGCGCCCGCCCGCATGTATGTAGAGTCTGAGAAACAAAGAATTTAATCATTGTGGCCTTATATTTACTATATCAATACTTAATTAAATGATACTACATATATAATCATAACTTTTAATGTTACTCTGAAGTTTTTGATTGTCCTTCAAAATTTGTCAGCTGTGCCCTTGATCCAGTAGCACCTGATATTTGTATTAGACATGTACAACATGCCTTAACCAAGTTCAGGATTTGATTATGTCAGCTTCCATCCAAACCCTCTGTCCTAAGTCCATAATCATAATGGGGTCACACAAATTTGAATCAATAATAAACTCTAATGAACAGTATTCTTTTTCAAAGTTTGGCATATTATTAACAATTTCTTTAGGTAAGTCATAATGCTGAGAAATTTACCCAGTAATGAGACATGAAATAAACTGTTCCCATCACCAGGGACATCAGGAGTACTGTTTGGAACTCTTACCTGGCAATGGTGTTGTTGGACTACCAGGTAAGAGTCTTACGGCAGTGACAAATTAAGATTTAAAATTTTACGTGACTGTCTTTACAATTCTTCATTACAAGGGTAATAAACAAAATTCCTTTGTCTCCTGACAATATTTGGATTGGGAGGCTCTTCATAAGTAAAGATGACATCATCATTTTTTGGTTTACTTGTTTAATTAAATGTTTGAGAGTTCTAAAATGCAATCAGACTACAACTATTATCATCTTTGACATTAAATTTTGTTTTAATGTCTTAAATTAAGTGAAACAATTAATTTATCATCTGCTTTTGGGCAAGGCAGTGACAAAGCAGTAATTCTTACTACAACGTTTACCATCATTAATTACACCAGTCACTTAAATATTTCTCTTCTTTCCTTGACATTACTTGATTTGCAGTAAGTTGTTTTAACATTTACTTGTGAGGCTGTTGACTTCATTAATGCACGGGTTACTAAATTTGACAGAGAGAAGATCAAATCATACTAAATGTAATCAATATAATGTACATGCACGAGACAATGCAATATATGTTGTATCATCCCCAAAAACATCAGTCGATAAATCAATAATAGCTGAATCTAGTGAGTGGTCTGACAATTATGTATAGGAAACACAGAAAGTATAAGGGAAAATGATTCCTGTTTATATACAAATTCTTAGATAGCATCAATTCAGAAGTAACGCTTTCTATGTCACAAGGTACATCAATATGATCAAATTTAATTAATATACATGTAGCATAAATGACCATTGCAGTACCTACAGTCACATCACTATCACATCTTACCATTACTCTACAGCCTAGTGCTAAAAACAAAAACAGTTTCTAAACCAGGTGTTTTACTTTGTTGATCTTTTAGTTTCTCTAATTTTTGTCTTGATTTTGTCAAATTTTGCTGTGCTGCCACTTTCATTGACTACATTGACACACACGCCAACTCTTTTTTTTCAGTTTCTACACTTTGTGACATTAACTCATTTATTTTTTGGCAGGCATTTACCTTAGAAAATAGGCAAATTGCAAAAGTTGTCACTTCACTTTCCACTTCCTTATGTTTCTGTATTAAAGCATTAAAATTAATACACGACTTTTAAGCCTATCAATAGTTTCATCAGTGAAACAGCCATGTTTAACGAAATCCAGCATTTTAAAGAACGTTTTGTCTTATTTTTGTCACTCATTAGTTGTTAGTTTATCATATTTTACTGTTCCTTTTAACTGCATTTGCTGCTCCAAGTCTAGTTTTTACTATTTTGTTGTATTGAATACTGCCCTGCCATTAACTGGTCGCCTACAAATACAAAATATTTCATCCAAACCATTCATCAATTCCAAATATATCTTCTAAGTGCATGAATCAGTATGCTAGATTTAGATTGGATACCATAAATACCTCTTCTACTATCATAATTTTTGCATTTTTAAGTGTCATTTTTATTCCTTTCTGAGCTTCTTTATTCAAAGACCAATATCCAGCTGTTTTTCCCTCATGCTCTATCCACTAAGCATTTTATTGCTCTCATTAAGAATGATTTACTAGTTCCAACTACACCACTTATAAACATTCTTATTGGTTTGATATTTTCTAATCTACATGTCAGTAGTCTTGAAGACTCATATTCTAGTAAGTTCTGACTGTCTTTTTGACTTGCAAGATGACTCTTACCATTATCAAAAGTTCTTATTTGATATACATTAAGCATGGCCTGTCGTTACTCTAATGTTAAATTAGGTACATTTATATGCATGTCAGCAATAACAGCTACTACTTTCATTATTTCACCTAATAATTGAGGCTGATCATCTTCCTTGTTAATTGAAAGTTCTTGAGTGAAACCGGCTTTATTTCATGCATCGACTATAGTCTTCCAATTATCTTCAGCTTCTAAAAATTTCTGCAGTTTGTTCAAATTATTTCAATGCCATGTATAGATGCTTCTCTGTGACACCTTCCATTGTTTTTCCTTTCATTACAAGTGTGCACTGAACTCTAAAAGGCACAAATAAAAGATTTGTGAATTATAAAAATAGTCTCTTTTGGCTTCTTTCTTAGAATTAAATTTCCTATAATTTGATTTGCATTGAAAGTTTCACCATTGTCATCTGTATCCAGCATTGTCTATGTAGTGTAAAATTTTGATATTTGCTAAAATATAAATATATAACAATAAATATTCTACTGCTTCGTTTTTTTCTAGTGATGTGAATATGTCTAGTCGTCCCAAACCATCAGCTTTCCTGTGTTGATTGGAAATAAATATTTAAATAAAGAGAATCATATGGAAGCCGAAGATGGACTTCCACTTCTTGTTTCCATTTCCAATGCTAGTTTCCACTATCCACTTCTTTTGTCCCATTTCCATTTTCCAATTTCCATACCAATTTTGACCTTGCAAGCAGTAAGGTAATAGTTAAGTCAAAGATTCCTCTCCCATATAGTCCGCACATTGTGTAGTTTATTCTTAAAGACTTGTTAAGCATAAACTGCAAAGTGAGCAGATTTTTGGTTTGGTATTGGAAGTACAGCAGCACTGAACCATTATTGAGGAATGGTAGTGGTTCTAAGGGGCAGTAACAGTGAGTCACCTAATCATGGCTTGACTCAAAAATGGAAGAGAGGGTTCATTTTTTAGCTTCCTGATACATAAAGATATTTCTTTGTTAATGGTACATTGTCTGGAGATGGAAGACATCCTGTCCAAGAGGTACTTTTGGAATCTCGACGTTGTGGAGTTAATGCTATTTTTAAAATGTGGTGTACCGATTGGCCTGATCTCTCAGCTAAAAATAATATATGCAATGATTAGAGGTGGGCGACACGTTACCAAAGTACTCATATCCAATACCAGGCCTCTGATACCAAGTACTCGATACCAAATCCTGGTATTGAGTAGTGAGCAACCATGCCTCACCACACCTATTTCTGACGTCATAATTCTGGTCACAGCCTTTAATAATTACAAAATTGCGGGTTATTTCTTTTCATTTTTATGAATAACTTACTATAACTTATTCGCGCATGTGCAGTAGCTGACTACTCATTCACTACTCAATACCATCGATACTGAGACTCAGACTACTTGGTATTGGTATCGATTCAAAATTTCTGGTATTGCCCACCTCTAGCAGTGATCTAAGGGGTGCCAAAAAGCACAGGTAATGCTCCAATAGTGGCAGCAATGTCATCACTGGTAATGCAAAGGTCTAGAGGCAGTGAAGGAAAGCCACAGCGGTTTACACATACTCAATCCTAAGTGTCTGGAGCAGGTTAGTGTAAATGATTAATAATTAATTTATATCATTGCATAATAATGATTTATTTTAATTCAATTTTAATTCAGCAAAAATTATGAGTAAAACTTAAATATTAATTTTACTGTTATTCAGGCTCTTTGACATGGTCATTAAGTCCTTCAGAGACACCTTTGCTTTTTTCATAGTGTATTCGAAATTGGAAACAAGAAGTGGAAGTTGGTTTTCAGCTTCTGTATGATCAAGCTCACTTTATTATGCTTAGAAGTGCAATGTTTAGGCATATTAAATTTGTGAAAGGCTGCTTTTTCAAACACTGACCCGGACAAATTGATTTTTTGTCTTGAAACTCTTCCACAGTGTAGTCACTATTATCACCAAGCACAGTACAGTTTTCTACAGCTTGATTTGTTTCTAGATCATTCTGCATTGGTGTGTGAATTTTTCTACAACTGGAGCAATGTTGTCAACATCTGATTCACTAAATAGGGCACTAAGTTCAGTAATCATTGTTTTCATTCCGTTACTTTACAGATCAACCTATTTACTTGATGTAATACAATCAAACTAAGGTATTAGACCTGATGCGGGATCATGGATTGCAATGTAATTGCTCTCCATTGCACTGTTATAGTTTACTGTTATACTCTGTGCTTCACTATCACCAGGTACTATACAGCACATGTAAACAAGACACAAAAATGTTCTTATACCTTCTGCATTTATCTGTTTAATTTGTAGTCTTAAGTAAATTATTGCAAATATAACCAGTTACATAATTATGGTAGGAGCATTCAAATGTGCCGATACAAACCAGCACAATCGGCACACTTCACATGACATAACTTAATAATACAGTGCTTCCTCAAAAGGGTAAGACTGTAAGATATATGGCTTCAGTTTCACTCTTACACTTCCACTGGCTGTTATTTACTTCATATAAATGAATTATAATTGCAATGTGTAACGTATTATATTAATGTAACATATTAATGAAATAATATATTTTCTGTTTTATCACGTCATTTTAGCTCTTTATGATGCCTACAATTTTGTTTTCACATCAATTCCTTTGTCTGTCGCTGAAAAAACTGGTTTTAGCAAAAACAATATTATTGTATCCACCCTCTTGTTAGCACAGCCATCGATAAATAATGAATTTTTTCAAATTATTAATGTACATTATGTGTACGTGTAATATACCTCTCTAAAAACACGTTGGTATTGATATCACCATGCTCAAACAGTTGAAAGCATTTTGCACATAATCCTGTATAACATACGGAATAATTTAATTAATGCCATCAATAAAATTACTTGCTCTGCTACTATGTCTCAAAAAAACAATAAATAAAGGATTAATTGGAGACCTTTTTTCAAATTTGTCAAGTAACTGTAGTGAGGATAATCAATAGCCCCAAGGATTAACCGATGTATTATTGAATAACCAGGATGGATAAAGGTTACAGATCAATACACAAAGATAAAGACTGAACAGCAACCCACATTAACAATTATTAAGTACCTGTCCATCCCAGAAGCCCACCTCTCTACCACACCTCTCATATTATTCAGTCATTACATATACACATTATAGACTATTGAGTTATTATACATCATACATTATCAATGATAGTCATTACTACACAGCCCCCCTCTGAAAGATATGCGTCCGCATCAGTAAAAAATAAAAGGAACTTTGTCAGGAGGGCGACGAAATCTAGTTGGATAATGAGGTGAAAGTGGAGTGAGAGAAGGAGGGGAGGAGGGAGGAGAGGAAGAGAGAGATATATCATTACTATCAACATCAGAGGTACTAGGGAGATCTTCATGAGGAGAGGTGTCATCAAAGTCATCAGGTAGGTCATCCTCCTGATGGAGAGAAGTGTCATCAAAATCATCAAGTGGGTCCTCATCAAAAGTATCCAGTACACTGGTATGTTCACCAATATTATGAGTGTGATCAGTGTGAGTGAAGGAAGAATGAGAAAAAGGATTAGAACACTGTTGAGTCCTCGAAGTGCATCTCTTTAGCCTATCAAAACGGACTACAGTTGATTTTGATAAATCATGAGTGGGTGCTATTTTATAGTTTAAATCTGACAGTTTAGATAGAACCCGATATGGTCCAGTCCATGGGTGATATAGTTTGCGATGACTTAGAAGGTACTACTGTAGAATACAGCCATACCATATCTCCCTCTTTGAATGGTGTACTGTGAACATGACAATCATAAAGAGCCTTCTGACGTTGCTGTACATTTCCAAGTGTCTCATGAACCTTCTGATAAGCATGATTGAATTTAATCTGCATTTGACGAGAATATGAAATAGTTGACAGATCCTCTGCAACAGGAGAGTTAACACCAAACTCGAGGTCTACTGTAAGGCGTGCTTCACGACCGTACATCAAATAGAAAGGAGTAAAACCAGAGGAGGGGTGAGTACTTGTGTTATAGGCGAAACACACAGGTTGAAGATATTCTTCCCAATTAAGAGGGTTATCCTTAGCTGATGTGGCCAGCATAATCAAAAGAGTGTGATTAAGTCTTTCAACAAGACCATCACATTGTGGGTGATATGGAGATGTTCGGGACTTCCTAATCTGAATAATTCGGCATATCTCTTTGAGAAGTAACCCGTCAAATTGCCGACCTTGGTCTGAATGCAATGCCTCAGGTGGAGAGAATCGAAAGAACATTTCGTTAGTGAGGGCTTTAGCTATTGTAACAGCCTCCATGTTTGGTAGAGCATAAGCTTCACACCATTTAGTGAAATAGTCGGTGGCAGCCAATATATAAGAGTTGCCATTCTGGCTGCGTGGGAGGGGCCCGAACAAGTCAACTGCCACTAACTGCATAGGATGTCCTGCAAGAATAGGTTTAAGTGGGGCCTTGGCCTTAGGAGATGGGGACTTCCTAGTGGAGCATGAGGGACATGAAGCACACCACATCATCACATCATATAGTGCCCTGGCCAATAGAACTGGTCTTGCAGTTTCTGAAGAGTCTTTGATTGTCCTAGATGTCCCCCCACCGACCCAGCATGAATATGCTCAAGAACTTCAGATCGTAGAGATGAGGGTACCACTAGCAGCTTCCATGTGCCATTTGAGTCAGGGCTGTGAAAAAATACGAAATAAAATATGATCCTCAACTAGAAGCTGGTCCCATAATTGAAAAAGCTTCCTTGTTTTAATTCCAAACTTTGCTAACTCATCAATAGATGGCTTGATATTCTGTTCCATTGCCCTCAGTACATGACCAGTAACAGCATCTTGCATTTGAAAATTATGAATATCACCAGAAAGGTAGAAAAAGAGAGAGAAAGAAGATTGTGAACCAGTTGCATTAATGGCAGTGTTAGTGGGATATCTAGAAAGGGAATCAGCATTATTATGCTTATGACCTGACCTGTGTTCAATTTTGAAAGAGTACTCAGCCAGTTTCTCTAGCCAGCGAGCTAGCTGTCCCTCTGGGTTCTTGAAGTTTGTCAACCATGTCAAAGAGTGGTGATCAGTGCGTAGGAGGAATTGATGTCCTAAAAGGTATTGACGAAAATGGCCTGTAAAAGTGACAACTGCAAGAAGTTCCCTGCGGGTCACACTATAATTCCTCTCCGCTCTGGTCAGGGATTGACTGGCATAGGCAATCACATGTTCTTTTCCGTCTTTACATTGAGACAACACAGCTCCTATACCCTCATTACTAGCATCTATGTCCAGTATGAACACTTGGGAGAAATCTGGAAAAGATAAAATAGGAGCTGTGGTCAATAGGACCTTCAGTTGAGTAAAGGCATTAGCACAGTCTGATGTCCAATGGAAGGGGGCTTTCTTCTCAGTAAGGCGATGGAGTGGCCTGCTAATAGTAGCAAAATCTTTGATAAAGCATCTACAATAGCTGGCAAGCCCGAGAAACTGTTGGAGCTGCTGCAAATTAGTGTGTGTTGGCCAGGACACTATTTTGTCCACCTTCGATTTGTCAGTAGAAATACCTTTGTCAGATATCACATGACCTGAATACAATACCTCCTTCTTCAAAAAATCGCACTTTGATGGTTTGACCTTAAGACCAGCATCCCGTAAACGATGCAAAACATTAGCAATATTGGTAAGATGAGAGTTACAATCACGCGCCATTATGATGACATCATCATGTACACAAGACATATATCCCAGAGTAAACCAGCCAAAACCATATCCATTAGGCGCTGAAAACTGGCCGGAGCATTACAGAGACCAAATGGCATAACATTGAATTGAAACAACCCATTTCGTGTAGAAAATGCTGTCTTCTCCCGATTATCCTCTGCAACCTCCAATTGCCAGTACCCACTGAGGAAATCAAGGGTAGTAAATCATGATGATCCAGCCAGTGTATCAAGGGTATCATTGATATGAGGAAGTGGGTAAGCATCCTTTCTAGTAACAGAATTTACTTTACGGTAGTCAACACAGAAACGTAATGACCCGTCCTTCTTTACAAGAATGACTGGTAAAGACCATGGACTTTGGGAAGGAGATATATTTTTATCAAGCATACATTGGATGATCCTTTGTGCTTCCTCTTGCTTGTGGTTTGGCATTTGTCAGAGAGGTTGACGAATTGGTGTTGCTGCTCCAGTATCAATGTGGTGCTTAGTGACTTGTGTATGGCCTAAATCGTCATCATCTGGAAAAACATCAGCGAAAGAGAGCAGGAGGGTATAGAGCGTCTCTCTTTCAGAAAGAGAAAGCTGTGTTGAACCGTAGGCAATATTTTGCAAGATTTGTTTCTTGTGTGCAAATATGCTTTGTGTAATTCATACCTGAGATGCCATTAGGACCTCCTTGTTTGACAACCTGGTAACTGAAGCAATATGAGTACCCTTGTGAATGGTTACAACAGAATTTGTCGGATTAAGTAGGCGAACCACTACACTGGAGCTGGGTGTGACAATTGCTCTGGCCACGGTAGAATTAATTCATTTATGAGAAGATAAATTAAAATTATCCTCAATTAACCAGGTGTCTGCATCATGTTTAAAATTATCAACCTTAGCCAGGGTTTCTACCTCAGAGTAGGGCGGAATAAGTACTGTCTCGTATAGAGCAGCAGCTCGGGGATATGATTCCCTATTATTAGAAGGAGAAGCATAAATAGATACAGGTGTACTACCAACATGCAACAACACCAACTTCCTCCTGGGTACATCAATGGTTCCTCTATACATCTCCAGAAAACCAAGTCCCAAAATAGCTTCCTCAGCTAGATCATCTACCACAATAGCTATAGTAGGAAAATTATATTGATGAACTTGCAGGACTATATTAGCCATACCCTTACAGTCAGCGGAGAGCTATTAACACCATAAAAGCATTACGAAACTGACTCAAGACCTGGCTTTGTTGAGTGAGAATTACATTGCAGGAGACAGCAGTTCCAAGTATTAGAACTTCAAAGGGTGGCTGCTGCCCCAGTGTCAACAAGGAAACTGTAAGCTTGACCAAATGTGACCATAATTGACAAAAGGGCCCTTATGGCTGATTTCAAAATTGATTGTTATAATGGAAAATATCAACCTGTGAGTGCTTTGTTAGACTATCATTGTTTCTAAAAGTTACATGGTAATTTTTTGCATCCTGTGGAGTAATTTTATGATAAATGTGGCTCAGGAAGTTGGATTTTTTAGGCAAGAATGACAAATTTCACTACCTGCCATTAGGTATCTTTTGTCAATTATGGTCACATATTGTAAAAGATACATGAAAAGTCACAGAAGAGTTTACAGGGGATAGAAATATTTTGTGTGATTGGGTCACATTGGCACATTCACCTCCAGTCCTACGACCCCTTACTGGGCTGGAGGTTGGTCGTTTCCCTGCTTATGTTGTCAAGGGGCAGCACATCCTCTAGCAAAATGACCCTCCTGATGACATCTATAACAAACCACTGGCTTACGAGGAGACTGTGAAACTGGTGGCCTTTGCGAGGGGTGGGGCCGAGGTGTATAGCGTGTTTGCTCCTGGGAGTTTAACGATTCAATTTTATCAGAAATTTTAGTAATAAGATCAAGGAGTTTATCCTCATGGGAGCTCGATAGTACCGGAACAGTAGCAGCCTCTGTATTAGTTGCTGAAATACGAGTAGAGGCCAACACACACGCATTATATAAGTAATAGCCTCAGCTAGTGAAGAGGGGATTTTTAGTTTCACCAAGAGTACTGTCTGCGTATCATCAATAGAACTGAGTAAACGGGTGAGAGCAAGCTGTTCATGGGCTCCTGCACTTAAATCAGGGTAAGCCTTGGAAGCTAACCACCGCAACTCCTCTGAGAACTCCATCCAGCTTTCCACAGGTCTTCTATTCCTCGTCGAGAAATCAGCTAGATATAATTCCCGCTTCCCCACAGGCTCAAAGTGAGCTTGGAGCGCCTCCACTGCCTCATCAAATGTATCCTTCTCAGAATCAGGAAGTCGGTGGAACACAGCCTGAGCTCGACCCATAAGACGTACACATAGAAACTTCAACTGCTGATCGGCGTTTCACGCATTAACCACGGCACAATCTGAGAAGTGGAGCCTCAATTGTTCCCAATTTCCCTCTCCGGAAAAGGTTTCAGGCAATATAATTGGCTTTGTTGCCATCTCACTCTAGATTAGAGAATGACACAGAAAAACAATCAAAAAGATGGCGACTAACCACAATTATATGCCGGAAACAAAGTTTGTTTGCCGGCAAGCAGACTTTGTCTTTATCCTACCCACTGCGCCAAATGTAGTGAGGATCATCAATAGCCCCAAGCATTAACCGATGTATTATTGAATAACCAGGATGGATAAAGATTACAGATTATTACACAGAGATAAAGACTGAACAGCAACCCACAATAACAATTATTAATAACCTGTCCATCCCACACGCCCACCTCTCTACCACACCTCTCATATTATTCAGTCATTACATATACACATTATAGACTATTGAGTTATTATACATCATACATTATCAATGATAGTCATTACTACATAACCAATAAAAGCCTCCGTGACTAGGTTTGGTCAAGAACATCCGATAGATTTTGAAATGGTATTCTTTATCAAATACCAGTTTTCTTAAGTTTCTTTTCCATGACCTTACCAATAATAATAAAAAAGCACACTATAGAGCGGATGTGTAACATCATTCCCATATACTTCACAGGTTGCTTGCCATTCATTCAGTATTGTCTAGATTAGAACATCATATGTTAACTATGTATATGCATAATATATAATCACTTACCATCATCAGTCACTAAGAATTTTACAGGGGTATTTAATGACCTAGCTTTAATAGCACTTAACATAACTTTAATTATAAGATTATCTATTCTATTTGATATCAACCATGCCACAGGTTGACCTGCATAATACTTTATAACTTAAAATGCAATTTGTAATAGCAAACCTTAATATTCATCTTCCACAATAACTTTTGTTAACTTAAAACTGTAGGCATTAGTTGAATGAGTCAAAGAAATAGAGATGATTGTCTCAGCGTAAGCTTGAAACATGTCCCTCTGAAATTGAGTTCCAATGGCAAATGATAATAGTAGCAGGTATGGGTACTCATCACTGGAACTTCCTTAAGTTTATACAATATAAGTGAATTGTACTTTCCTTGCTGCAATTCTTGTACTATAATGTCCGCAGATGTAAAATCATTTTCATGTCTTCTCTGAGTAAACTTTAAAACTTTGTTTGATTATAACAATCACACTTAGTGACTAGGTGACGACATTTAAAATTATCTCTGAAAGTTAGTTTACACTTATAACTTCCAATGCTGTCACGCACAACTTTAAACTTAAATTAATTATTATAATACTTAATGTACCTTGCAACACACAAGTCACAGATACTCCAGTTAAAAGTATATTACCAATGTCATCTTTAATGACTGTGGAACAGAAATGTATAGCTCCACCATTAATTTTAGTGTGTTATTGACATGTATTTGTAGGTATTCCACATCAACAGTGCCAGACACAGAGACAACTACACACAGTTGTGACATTCGGCGGTTGTGAAGTTTCCTTGAAACCTTTTGATTTTTTTCATGTGCTTCAGTGCTGTCTACCTTTGTGTCCACTTGTTGTAACAATACTGGCCATCTCTGAAACAACTAAGGTAGTATCAACATACACCTAAAAATACATAATAGTTTACTCTCATTGCATAAGTAAGTGCCAGCTACACACTTTTACAATTGAAGTGACTTTTTGACACCATAGATTTGAATGAAATGTGCATTACTTTTCTCTTCTTTTTTCCATGTTAGAGAATTTGACCAATAATTATTTGTGAAACTTAATTTTCATATGTCTAGAGTAGATACATGTACACTTAGTACATGTTTTTGCAATTAAAAACATATTACGGTAAGTGTTCCAATAAATGCTGGGCTTGAATAAACACTTGGTACTAAGAATTTCCAGGTATAGATACTTATACTTTACTCAACATAAGTACCACAATCTTTAGAGTGTCCCAAATGGCCTCACTTGTTAAGCTGAGTGCAATGAACCTGGAGGTCTGGGTTCCAAATCCCAGTTTTACTTTTTCTGTTTTAAGCTATTTTTAGTCCTGGAAAAAAGTAAACACCAGGGCTTTTATCTGAACATATATGGTAATTTAAATTTCATAATCAAATCAGTCTCACAATAGCACTAAAAATCTCAATACTCAGTATTCATTGTGTACTGGTTAATATATCACTGAGGCATATAACTGAATCAAGCGAAATCAAATGTTATTAAATAGATTATTTCCAGCAATTATGTTGTGACCGCAACGCTACTCTCACAAAACTCCCATCACAGCTGCTTAATTGACAGGTAAATGAACTATGAGCACAACTTTTGTCATCATTTTGAAGAGCTGTTTTAGTGCTGGGTTTCTTCTTGCCGCTATGGTCACAGGTCACTGAAAGGGTACCTGGAGTGACAAGAAAACCTTTTGAACATTTTGCTAGTGCCTGTTCAAGTTTTTCTTGTAAGTAAACTGTTTCTGAGAGTCTAGGCACTGAAATATATCTTCTGTGGTAGCTGCAACTGCCATGACACTGCACATGGAACCCTCAGGACAGCTCCCATTATAAATCATGCCCAATAGGAAGGATCAGCAGTCCTGCACATACAGCAATTTATGCTACCTATCTTCATGATTGATGGACAGTATTTAGTGGTATCTCGTTTTTTACTGGAATTCGTCTTCACCACTGTCATCCCAGGCAACATATACCTCCTTCACTTTTTGCTAGCCACTTGAGTACTCCTTTGTCCAATTGCTGGTTTAATTCATTTTATTACTGGCCACTTACGTGTTTACTCCTCCATTTTTCGCAGTTATTTTGTCGGTATATGTATAGTGATCTGATCTAAGGGACTCTACCATCATGTCATGAAATACAAATTAGGTATGACTGATCTTAACAGACTTAAACTCCAGGACCTTAAGCTAGTTGCTAAACAACAGCTTTCTGTTGACACTAAAAGTAGAAGAATGACTTGGTATCGAGGTTGGACAAATAAGATGGAACCGCTCTTTCTCGAGTTATTACTGCCCTGAAGGCGTTTTCTGATGTTTCTGATCTCCCAAATCAGAATAGTCAACCACCTCAATCTTCTCTCTATGTATGTTCTATCTGTGAGAAGCGCTTGACCCATGGGAATGGTGAAGAGTCAATACAGTGTGAAACGGAGTGTGTCAGGCCTGGCTTGACCGATGTTGTGCTTGGCTCTCCAAGTTGGAGTATAACCACCTCTCATGTTCCTTTCTGTTGTGCTGAATGCCGTGAGCTGAGGAAAAGATTTCTACTCTCCAATCCCAAGTTGCAGAACAATTCAATAAACTTTAACTCTCAGTTACAGTCTCCTTACTCCTCTGCCCTGCCTAATGATGTCAATAGTAGCCCAACTGGAAGTTCATCTGCTTCTACCCAATCATCTTGTACACAGTTGTCATCATCTGGTAGTTCGTTTGCTTGTTCAAAATCATGTCACACACAGCTGTGCACAAGTCACTTCTTTAGAAAATTAAATCTAGTCTTTCATAATATTCCCGAATCAGTTGCTGGTAGCTCCTTTACTGATCGATTGAAGCATGATTTTAGTGGTGTATTGGCTGCTATTGATACTTCTATTGCACCTAATATTTAGGATTGTGTTTGTCTTGGCCATTTTAGGGACGGTGCCCGAAATCGAAGACCAGTCCTAGCTAATTTTCTGACACTAGGTCGGTTCTTGCTCTTTTGGCTCAGCCTCCCCAATCTGAGGTAGTGGTGAATCATGATCTTTCTTAGGGGGATCGGCAGATCAACTCTTTTTTAGCATTACCATTTGGTGTCTGAGAATAATGTTGTCAAGAGATCTGTTAAATTTCAGGAAAGTAAATTATTAATCAAAGGTAGGCTAAATGGTTCTGTTTGTTCTGGGATTTTTGTTCAGGCTCCTGCTAATACTTATAATACATCCACATCTTCTGAAGAAAACCTTACAACCCCCAACTTCTTCCGACCAAGAGTCCATTCCTTCTTGTTGTCAATCTTCACAATCATGTAATGATTGACTATCCCTGCTCTACCAAAACTCTAGGAGTCTAATCTAAATGCTAGCTGCTTTTCACTTCTTTACTTTTCCTTCCACTATTTCTGTATCTGAAACTTGTCTATCTAGTCATATTTTTGATAATGAGGTTTTACCACCTGGGTATTCTATTTTTTGTGCTCACTGTTCCAGTAAATGGGGTGGGTCCCTTCTGCTGTGTCCCTGTAAGCCTCAGGTTTGCTCATTTGGGTCCTGACATTGTCTCTATTAAGATTATCTCTCCTACTCCTATAATTTTATGGTTTGTTTATATCTGTCCCAATGCCCCTGAATTATCCTATCTTCCTCTTTTATCTAATTTTTCTTCTCTCTTCACCTCTCATACTTGTTTAGTCATTGTGATTGGTGACTTAGTTGCCCTGACGTAGACCAGAAAGTGCTATCTTCCTCATCTTCCTTCTCTTTTTGTATTATGTGATTTGCTATTTGATCTCAATCTATCTCAAATGATTAATGCTCCTACTCATTCCAAAGGTCATACACTTGATGTTGTCATTACAAATAAGCCTGAATGCTTATCTAACGTCTGTGTTGATAGTTCCCCTTTCAAGCAGTGGCGGTGCCAAGTCAATGAATCAGAGGGGGCACTATATACAGGAAAGGGCACTACAATGTAGAGAAGAGTCAGTCAAGAATGGCTTGGGAGGCATTCACATCAAAAATACTAGTGCTTTCATTAGAATTTTGCCAACAGGGTGGGCCTGCACCCTCCAGGCCCCCCCTTAAAACTGCCAGTGCTTTCAAGTCCTCTGACCACTTCCCTATTTCCTTTAGCTGTAATGCTCTGTTACTTAAACACATACATCAACCTCTGACAAGTTTTACAACTTTTTCAAAGCTAACTATGAGGATATGTCTGAGTTTCTCTTAGAATCCAATTTCAGTACATGTCTTCACTCATCTGACGTGAATGTAATCTGGTCTCATATCCAACTGGCTATTGATTCTGCTATCTCTAAATTTCTTCCTCTGTGTTCTACCAACATAGATAATTCCATGTACCAAAATGGTTTAATTGTGAGCTTTGGCTCAAACCTAATTGTCTAAAACCTTGGCTCGGAGACTTATGTCTCACCCAACCCATCATCTGTTCGATAGGGTGTTTTTGTCTTGTATTGAACTGGATTGTGATGTTGCTGAAGCTAAACCTAGATTTATTCATGAACTTGTTGCAAAAGGTGGTCGTGCTGGCATCTACTCTCATATACGCTCCCTCAAGAAACAGGATTTTCTCCTTCCCTGTATTATCTTAAATTCTGAGTCTTCTTCCTCAGATACTAAAAAAGCAAAACTGTTCTATACATATTTTCACTCGGTTTACTCTTCCCCCACAACTTGTCATTCTCCACCAGACATCCCTAATCACCCGTAACCTGACGGAAGTTGTTGTTTTTATTAGTGACACTTTTAAAGTATTACCTGAGCTTAATCCTGCAAAGGCCATGGGTAGTAATGGTATCAGTCCTGCAGTATCAAAAAGCATTGTGCTACACCTCTGTGTATGCCACTTTGCAATTTTTTCTATGTACTGTATTTGCTTGATCAAACGCACTTCTCAATGAAACGCCCTTCCTTAAATAAACGCACAGGATAGGGATCCAAAGAAAGCAATAAACACCAGGCATAATTAAATGCCCACCTGTATTTAGCACCCATGGGCCTGGCTACGCGACTACACATGGCTGCAGTACTCACTCGTGTACCACGCGTAACATCATGGGGAAGGAAAAGCACAAGTGCTATCATATTGATTTCTAATTGAAAGCAGTGTCTCTTTCAAAGAAGTCTATGGCTGTTTCTAAAGAGTTAGGTGTTAACCGAAAGCGGATCTGAAAATGGTGAGCACAAGAAGACACACTGACACAGCAGAAGAAAGCAGGTAAAATTAAACATAAGCGCCTCGACGGAGCTGGAAGAAAGGTATTAGATGTTGAAATGGAGGAACAATTGTTTCATTGGATTGCTGGTTTACGTGATCAAAATATTCTAGTGAGTAGATCATTGATTATGTGACAAGCTTCAACTGTTTCATTAAATGATTCATTTTGGGCCAGTACTGGTTGGCTTCATGGTTTTTTGCACAGGAACGATTTATCATTGACTCAAAGAACAACAGTATGTCAATGTACTCCAGCTGCTTGTATTAGTAAGCTGGATGATTTTTATAATACATTTGCGGACACTTTAACTCTGTCAGAAAGATTCACTAAACTGTGTATTTGCGATGAATGAAACTGCTTTCTGATTTAATATGCCTGGTGACACAACCATTCATCACACAGGAGCTCGCTCAGTACCAAAAAAAGTACTGGTCATACAAAGTATCATTATGCAGTTGTGCTTACAGCCAAAGCTGATGGAACAAAGCTTAAACCTTTTGTCTTCAAAGGCCAAGGTACACACCTTATTAAAGATCTTAGTACAACTTCTGGTTTGATTGTACATTTCAGTACAATTGGGTGGTTAAATGACTCCCTCACTATTGAATATCTCAAGAGTTTTAGAAACGTTATCAGTTTTAAACCGTTTGATGATATGGGATACCTATCGCTGTCATATAAGAGATGCTGTAAAAGAAGAATGTTCTCGTCTTAAGTTAGAGACAGCAATCACACCTGGAGGCTGTACACAATATATTCAGGCAGCTGATGTGGTGTGGAACGCATCATTTAAAAGCAATATGAGACAGCATTACGATACATGGCTCTCAGAGCCTTCTTGTCATCAACGCACAAAAGGAGGCAATCTTAAAGCTCCGTCTCATGGTCTTATCTGCAGCTTGGTGAAACATTCATTGGAATTTATTTCTTCTGAAACCATAAATAGCTCATTTAAAAGTTGTGAAATATCAACTGTTACAGATGGCTCTGATGATGACTTATTACACTATTTTCAAGATGTGCTGAAAGGAAGGCTGTTTTATTAGATGAAATGAAGAAGCTAAGTGAAGAAATTAATGATGAGGAATTAGGAAACAATGAGATGTGCATTGATTGAATTCTAAATAATAAATAAGAATTATAATTTAATCAAAAGAAATCATTCATTTAATCATGTATAATCACTTGTAAATGATCAATTTATATTTAATAACTTTTTAATATCAGAAATCAGTCTTTTAGATCCTTTGTAAGAACAGACACATGGCACTTCCAGTCCATTTTCCAGTTTTCTATGTGCTGTTACTTCACCTTTCTTTATAAAAAACCAGGAAAAAGGTAGCAACTCTCAAGGCATATGGCCCACTATAGCACCATTTTTTATGATTGCTACAGCATGACAATCACGAGTATTCTTGTCCTCAGTTCTCAAGCACAGCGCTCACCAATAACAGGTGTCCAAATAGTTTCATGGACATGATGCCCTCTAATAACACTTGACAGTAGTAACCATGCTGCTTGCTGCTTATTTCATTAACTGCTACCCGCCCATCTACACAAAAATTAATAAACGCCCACCATGAATAAATGCCCACCCTGAATAATCACCCTCCTCGTTTAAATGCCCATGCTAACAGTGCTGTTTATAATTAAACGCCTGGACATTTAATCCAGCACATACGGTATCTCCTATATCTGCTCGTATTCCTTCAAATTGAAAAGTCCATAAGATTACTCCAATCTTCAAGTCTGGAGATAGAACATCAGTAGTACGCTATAGACCTATTTCTCGTCTCAGTTCTGTATGAAAAGTTCTCAAAAAACTAATGTATGATAATGTACTGGAATTCTTATATCCGTCCTTGTCTCTATCACAATTTGGGTTCTTACCAAGTTGATCTTCTACTTAGCAGCTATTAATTCTCCTAAATGAAATTTACCATACCTCTCTGACCTCTTCCCAGACAGATGTGGTTTACTTTGACTTTTGCAAAGCTTTTGACTCAGTACAGCATGATAACTTGCTAACATGGCTGTGGTTAATGGACATTAATGGTGATGTCTGGTGGTGGATTAAATCTTATCTTTGTTCAAGGAGACAGGTTATCTCAGTGAACTGCTATCAGTCCTTTTCTCTACCCGTGAATTCAGGCGTTCCACAGGGAATTATACTTGGTCCCCTGCTATTCTTGATATATAAACAATTTACCATCTTTAGTCCAGTCAGCAAAAATGTTATTCTTTGCTGACAACACAAAGTGTCACAGCACTTCACCTACTCAGTTTCACAATATTCTGGACCTCCAAGGTGATCTCAATCTGTTTCAGTGGAATCTTTCAAGTATCACTTTTAATACTGCTAAATCAACTTTTCTGTCATGTGGTAATGTTTGTTCTGAAGCTGCCATTAACCACTCTCTTAATGGCCAACCTATACCACAGTATCGTGCTCACAAGGATCTTGGTGTCATATCAAATGATCTCCCTTAGTCATCCCAATATTCCTCTATTGTGTCTAAGGCTCGTAAGACCTTGGCTTTGATGAAAAGGACAGTAAGCTCCTCAGCATCAATCCATGTCTGTATGTCTCTGTATGTTCTTTTAGTCAGGTCACAGTAATCATACTGTTCTACCATTTAGTGACCTCATCTTTCCAAAGACATCATGTTATTAGAAAGTGTCCATAGGAAGGCCACTAAGTGGATCTTGATCACTATCATGTAGATTACAGATCTAGACTATATTCCTTGCAACTGCTCCTCTTATGATGTAATTGGAGATTGCTGACATCACTTTCTTTTTGTCATCACTCCTACATCCGAGTCTGTCCTTTAATATGTCTCAATATGTAAGTTTCTCCTCTTCTAACATGCTCCACGGGAACTGAACTGCAGCATAGATACTTGCCTAAGAATCTGTTTAGACACTTCTACTTCAACAGACTCCTTGATTATGGAATAAGCAGCCTCTCTCTCTTGGTTTACAAAGTTGTTCTCCCTCTAGCAGAGTCCCGTTAAAGGAGATTTATGTGGTACATTTTGAGAAGTACTTCAACTGCCTTGATGTCTGCACTTATCATTTCCACTGCCCATGTAGTTTTTCCATCAACTCATGCTGGTTGTAATGAGATAATTCTGATCTTTGTATTATATATTTTCTTGTGTGTCACTCTCTCTCTCTCCTTCTACTCTCCCAGTCTGATCTCCATATAGTATTTGTAATTTTAGTTTTCTTTTCATTCCTATGGTCTACAGTGTCATTCACTGTCTTCCTTCAGCTCAGGGAACAGTACTCATCTTAAATTTTGTCAATATATTCTGTTCTGTGCTGTTACACATAATAATAATAACAATAACCGAAGGATTATATATTCACTAACAACTGGAATAATTATTCCTTCAGTATCTTGAAGATCAAGAGATGAAAAGAATTAGGAAATGGAGAATAGCTGTCAAGCTAATTTGCATTCTTTCTTTGGACCACTTCCTTGGCACACCTATTTATTTTTCACTGTGCTTTTTTGCCTACTTCGTCTTTTTTGGCCTCTACTTACATCTATGGTCTTACTATGGCAGTTAGGTTTTCAGGTGAGCGTATTGAGTATGCTTTCCATCTCTGTCTTTGTTTTGTGATGACCTGTACTGAAGCCATGGACATGCAATACATACCAATGACTTCCTTGGTCACTTTAACTGCTGGATATTGGACAAAAAATAGATGCAAAGATGGTACAACATAAACTATATTGAGAACTGATATGGACAAAAGTAAGGTTTATGTATTATGTTGTATGTAGTATTATAATGTTGTTTCTATCATTTGTGTGTAGGTTAAGTAACTTCATGCTGCGTGAAAATTGGGAAAGCAGATGTGTGTGTACTGTTGTATGTGTGTTACCATAATTGTATTACTGTAATTCTTCTAAAATTTTGCACCTCTAATTTCGAAAATAAATAATCTTTAAGCACTTTTATTTCAAAATTAATTCTAATTATTTATTTTGTAAATTATGATAAAAGGTCTTCTGATTTCGCCATTTTCCTCAATTTTTGAAACTCAGCAGCATATAACATATGGAACTGTGCTGCAAGAGGCCGAAAATTATGTCGAACTCACAGTGATGCCTTGAGCAGCACTCCGCCGGACAGATGGCTGCCATTGGTAGGCCTAAGTTCAAGATTCAGATTGTATTAGTCAAGCAGCAAAGAAGCATTGACAGACTTATACCTTGTCCAAACATGCATCTTAGTGCCTCCTACTTCATCATAATAAATTGCTAGTTGGCTGTAAAGGCTTAGTTTACTCTAATTATTTGTTTGTTAAATTAATTTATCAAAAGTGATGGTGGAAAATTTCTAGAACAATTACGGTACGAGTGTACTCCAATCTTTGTGTGTGTTATCATTATTTGTGTGTGTAGCCATTGTGTGTACATATAATTACATTTTATTACATTATATTACGTAATGTGACATTATAGTCTATTATTATTGTTTTGCATTGCATTAAATAGTTTATTTTATTTTAACTTAAATAGTCACGTCTCGTGTGGTAGAGTTCCATGCAAAGATTGCAATGCAGTGGAGATTTGCATGTTTGACAACTGAAACTGGTTTGTGATCTTTTCCCTTGTAATTTGCACACTTTGCACAAAGGTCTACCACCATGCTTTGTTTTGTGAGGTATTTTTTTATAGAAACAGTCTTGTTTCTGACAGCCTCATCAGCAATGCAAGTGTTGGAGCTGGGTGTCTATGATCAGTTTTGAACTCGTGTTTTTCTAAGAGACCTATAGCAACTGCTACTCTAAGTCCAATAAAGGTACACAAGCATGACCACTTTTCTCCCTGTTGTAAAGAATGCAAGCATTCACTAATGATACATCCATCATATAACAACAAACATTTTCACCATTTTCTGGTCCTATAATAATGAGGTAAGTAATAGTTTTATTGCTATATAACTGCCTGTGTCAATAGGCATAGTGAAGGACCATTTGGTCATTTTAATCAATGCCACCCATATGCATATTATTGTCTTGAATGATGCGAGGCTTCTTCTCTCTCTCTTTCTTCCTTCTACGTTCCTGTTCCTCCTTCACTTCTCAATCAACTCATCTCCATATATGTGGAGAGCATGTTCACAACTTTTGTTTATTGTCACTAATTGTTGTTAGTGTTTCTCCTGTATGATATTAGACAAGTAAAATTGTTATTAATTTCTGAACCTTCAGGGACTGATGCTTGTTGAAATTTCTTGGCAATACCGAGTCTATTTCTCCGTACTGTGCCACAGGCTTCAAATCCTTTCGTCTTCATCTCAATGAAAAGGTCAAATGAAGAATAAAATTTGTCAATATATACATGGTACTTCTTTCCTTTGCGACTTGACATGGACTTCTTCAAACATTCATGTGCCCTGGCTTTAAAATGACTCTACAGGAACTCAGTTCTAGGTATCTTTTGCTGTCCATATCTGATACTCTCGGTGTATAAGGGTCTTCAGTTTTTTTGTGAATAAGAGCGAGAACAAATCAACTGGCATGGTACACTCTGTGCTTCTCCTGATACACCAGGACATAATGTTAAGTAAAGAGCTATGGTACATGTATACCGTATATCCTGAAATTTTTACTGTAACTTTTATTTCGCGACATGAGAAATTTGTGAAAAATTAAAACTTTAAAAATTTATCTTTTAGAAAAATTGTTATATAATTTTTGTACTATATAATTTTTATAAAAACATGACACGTGTTAATAGCAATAAGTCAGAGATCGAACTGAGAGGAGACACAGCTGCTAGTATGTAGATTTTGAAGTACTGTGTGAGATTTCCCGCTCCATCTAAGATGCCTAATCCTAGTGGGATATTATCCAGAGAGGTGCCATCTTTGGCAATAGTAGCTGCTAATAAAGAGGTTTGGCAACTTACCTTAAAAAGTCGGCGGGATAGCTCTCATAAGTATACGTCTAAGGAACGTGCCGATATTGGAAGATATGCCCTTTCGAATGGTGTACAGGCAGCTAAACTAAAGTTCAGTCGAGAAATGAAACTAAAGATTAATGAAAGCACTGTCCGATTGTTCAAGAATCACTATAAGTTGGAACTGGATGCAAAACGTGCTGGAGCTGACTGTTAAAGCCGGGACACCACAATTTCAGTGCTGAATGTGAAGAAGAGAGGAAGAAAGCTACTGTTAGGAGATAAAATAGATTTAATGGTTCAGAAATACATTGCTGATACTCGAAGAGTAGGTGGAGCCTTGAGTACTGCCATTGTTAGAGCTGGCGCAAGGGGGATTTTATTAAGCCAAGATAGAACCAGATTGGCTGAGTTTGGTGGCCCTGCCACATTAAGTGAGGC